>NW_024061833.1:2790000-2886609 GCF_006381635.1 Hibiscus syriacus
AGCAACGTGGGAACGTGAAGAGGATATGAGAAATCAGTACCCACATCTCTTTGCCCATTGAAAATTCGAGGAAGAATTTTCTTAAGGGGGAGATTTGTAACATCCTCAATACCGGGTTAGTTATTAAATTATAAAGTTTTAGAATTTGGTGATTAAAGTAAAATAATTGAATAGTTTAATGAGTTATATGGGAAATATTGTGTAGGATTGAAGTGTAAAGAAGAAGAAAGTGAAGGATAAAATGGTCATTGGTAAATAGAAATAATTTAATTGTTATGGTTATATATGTTTCCATGTGGAATAGGATGGAGAAGGAAATAAGCTTCCAGAGTTCTCTTTTTCTCTTCTTTTCTCCATACGTGAAGACCCAAGCTAAAGGTAAGATCTCTTGTTAGTGAAATTCTTGATGAATTTATGGTTGATTTATGACCATTAGATAATAGTTAAGCTTAAGGAAAGCTTAATTTGTTTTAAAACAACAAGATGATGGAGTTAGGAATGATTAAAGAAAGGAAGTGGAAAAGTGAAATCTTAATAGGAAAGTATTAAGTAGATTCCAAGCTTAAATTTAACTTGTCATTAATGGAATTAAGGAACAGGAAATGTTAGAATGGGAATTAGAACATGTTGGAAATTAAGCATGATTCTTGAATGTCATACAAATGATAGGATTTTGAGTTTAAGAAAGAGATTATTGAGTATGAATGAGTATAAGTATATGTATGCAAGTTAGGGATGTTAAAGGAGGTGAATTATGAAGAGTTGAGTTGAAAAGAGAGTGATTTTCGTGCTTAAAATGGCATTTCTGGGCTAGGGGTATTGTACCCATTCAACAGGTACAGATACACTCTCAAACGAAAGAATCACAGAATGTATTGAGGGTATCGATACCCTCAGCTGGGTACCGATACCCCCTTGAACGAAAAATCACAAATGCCTTGAGGGTATCGATACCTTAAGTAGGGTATCGATACCCCCTAAAGGAAAAATAGAACAATGATTCCTTAAATTTGTTTAAGTTTTTAGAAGCAAGTTACAAGGTTTAGGCATCTGATATGGATCCGTGTATGATTATGTAGATACTAAACGTAATCTCATTCCGGAATAATTGAAGGATTAGGATCAATTCAAAACAACAAGGCTAAGGTGAGTGCATATTAGAGATGTAGTTCAAATGAATTAAGACTTGTGATAAGTCTATTTCCTAGATTAATTTCATAGTATGGTAGTTATGAACATACATACATTATAGTTTTTATTAAACATGCATAAGTTATATATGTTGACATATGATTCGATACAGGATCCATGTGAATGTACTCAAATACTTATGTTACATGATATGAGATTAATGGTTATATGTACATGGGAAATGTGATAGAACAAATTATATATGTGATTACAAGGGAAATGATACAACTACATAGTTATATGAAATATAATATTAATGCTCATATTATGTAATATGAGAGCTATAGGTATAGTTGGCATGCCAAGAGTCGAGGGTTTCATAGGTCCTTCGGGACAATTTCATATGCCACTCAGTGGGAATTATACGAGCTATGGTGACAACAGATGTGCACAACCTCTATGTACTCGAATACCTTAAGTTCTCAGTATATACACGGGCCTATAAATAATGTGAAAAACGTGTATTTCATTATATGTTATAGTATCATATTGTTTATAGCAAATCATATGAATTGATATGGAATTTTGAATGTTATGTTGCATGTTCATATACATAATAGATGCATTATTATAGATTTATGCCTCACTAAGTCTATGACTTAGCGTGTAAATAATTTACACGTAGGTACAGAAAAGCAAGAAGACCAGTCTTAGGAGTACCAGAGCAGTATATCCTCATTTGAAGATCACATCAGAAGCACCTTATATAGTATGTCGGTTTATATTTTATATGGGTTGACATGTAAATAGAGTCATATGGTATGTACGCTCTGATCGAGGTGTAATGTTTTGAACTCGGTAATGTAATTATAGTTTTCTATTAATGAAAGTTTTAAATTTATGATGGTTTTATAAATGCACAAGCTTTGAAAAGTCAATGTGACACCTTGGATTCGTATTCGGGTCGGATACGGGTTGGGGGTGTTACAGTCTGTCGGTCTTGTCCTTGGAATCGATCAAGGCCCATTTTTTCTCGGGTTTCAGCTTCAAGGACCTTTCACATTTGAGACTATCTTGTTTGAAAATATTTTTCTCCTTTCTTTTATTTTAGGAAAAAATGATTTTATAAAGTATTGCCCCTTAATTAAGGCTTACAATCAAATCACATCATAAACATGAGCTCAAAGAATATCAAAAGAATCAATAGCTCTTTAATGCTTTCAGAGTTATAGGTTTTTGACAAGTATCAAAATTTATAAGTTGGCTTCCTATTTTCTAAGGTTTCGACCACCAAAATATCATTTCTTTCTCGGTTCTTTTGAACATCGCAACATGCCCCTCTTCCTTAGCTTGGCATTTTAATTGGATGCAGACAAAATGACGCAACTAGCATAATCAATTACTAGACTTTCTAGAACACTTTTATTCCAGTTCTCTGAAATCTTTCATTTGTTCAAGCTTCGTAGACTCCTCTAACAAAGGCAGTGCAGAAATATCGGTCTAAAAATGAAATTCCTAAGTGCTCGTTTGAAATTGATTATAACAGGTGTTCCTTAACTCCCTTAGTCCATCAATACCGAAAACTCATTGTTTAGATAAATTTGATTTAATTTGTCATTGTTTGGCTATCTGAATTCAACTTTATTGTATCATAATCGCCTTTATCGGGCTAACCGAAGGGTTCATCTCATCACATTGTCTTCAACTTGACAATTTCAATGGAGCAAACACCGAATTGCCAAGTATTCGAGCAATGTCATGGTTTGAATGCAATCTATTCATAAAGCCAGAGCTTTTGAGTTTCCTCTATAACCAATTGTCTTATCAAAATAGCTCAGCTTTATTGTATGCATAAATAATTACATTCTGGATTCGACTTTTTAACCAGTTTCCTCTTTAGAGTTCAATTTTCAAGCAACTGACAAAAAAATAAATTCACCTACTCGACTATTCCATTTGTAAAGATCATCATCGTTATTGAACGTCATCAAAAGAAGTATGGTCTAGTCAGTTTTGTAATGGCATACGCAAAAGATGTCTCATGTTGTCCGCTCCTATACATACCTAATTACCAAGTCTCTTGTTTATTCCCTTATGAGAGGAGAAGGTTATATCGGTTCTTGCAAGAGAAGGGTATGGTATTCGAGCATATCTTCTAGGGTAAGGTCAAGGTCATTGTTTTATCAGTTTTCAATCTTGATAATTTGTCAAAGATCTATAACTTCAACCATTTACAGAGTTTTTAATTCAGTTAATCAAGTTTGCAAATTTGATTCATTACTCACCATCTTTAAAGTAGCATAAATGCATTTAAATATCCTTACAAAAAAACTAAGAAAAGATGAAAAAAATTCAAACAAAATGTTGCAAATGGAGTAAAACTTCATGATGTAATGATCTTCTTCCTTATTAGGATGCCCCCGATTTATTGAAGTCGATCCAATTCTTGTTACGCATTTTCTGCACGATTCTTTTGAATGTGAAACAGTTCTGAATAGTGTGCCATGGAACACCACCATGGTATTCACAATAAGCATTCTCATCATACCATCTGGGGTATGGAGGCTTCATGGGTTCCATCGGGTATGGTGAAACTACGTGAGTGTCAAAAAGTTGTTGATAAAGTTCTTTGTAGGTCATGGGAATAGTGTCGAAATGTTCCCTTTCCCTTTCTTTCCTGGGTTCCCTTGAATCTTGTCTAGAAGTACCTAACGGTACAGTTGTAGTTGATTTTGGGTTGGAGATTGTAACACCTTTATTAGCGTGGTAGGTGTTGATATTGTTAATCTCTCCATCCCTCTATGTAATTCCCAAATATTGAATAAGGGACTTTATTGAAAAGATTTCAAATTTTAGGGATTGATTTGAATAAATGCTAAAAGATGAGAAAATGATTTGGAATAGTATTTTGAACTAAATTGTATCAATAGATGAATTAAGAGGGCATTTTGGTCCTTTAAGGGGAAAATGAATTTAAAATTCATTTGTAATAAGATATTAAAGAAAAATGGGGAAAGGGGAAAATAAATTACCCAAAAGTCATCTCTCTCTTTTTTTCTTCTTCCCCGTGGAAAAGTTCTCCCCCATAGCAAAGGCGAGATTTTAATTTGATGGTTTATCCTTTTATTTTTGGTTAGGAAGAATTAGATGGGATTAAAACTATGAGATAAAGGAAATAATGAAGATTATAGAAAATGGATTTTGAAATGATATGTTAATATGTGAGTATTTATTGATGTTTATTGGTAGAATTGACTTGTTAAAGAGGTAGATAAGAGATTAGAAGCATTGGATGGGAAAAAGAACATGTTAGAAAAAGGGGTGTGATATTTTAGATTTACATGTTCTTGGAAGAGATTAGATGTTATAAGTAGCTAATTGAAAAAACATTAGTGGAATTAAGTAAATAAGAGTTTTGTAGTATTGTGGGAGGTAAACATAACGAAATTTGACCCCATTTGTGTAATAATCGAGTTCAAAACTGGAAAATCTGGGCACGAGTATCGATACTGATAGAATAGTACCGATACTATAGGCTAAATGGGATGAATCAGCTGAGTAGTATCGATATTGATTCAATCAGTATCAATACCGAAGGTGGAGTATTGATATCAAAGGGAAGATATCGATACCATTCAAAATAGAATGCAAAAATGGTATCGATACCATAATAGGGTATCGGTACCATAGTATGGTAGTATCGATACCATGGTAGGGGTATCAATACTGAGGAGCCAGAAATTGTAAGATAGGCTGATATTATTGTAGAAAAGTTAATAATAAGTACTTTTGAGTAATGTTTAAGTGTAATTGTTAGAAAACATACTAACAATTGATATTGTACATGTATTTAATGGATATGGAATAGACCGAAATCAAGCTCATGATTCAAGTGAAGCAAAAGAAAAAGACCAAGTTCCTGAGTAATCAATTTTTTTTTAGTTTTGGGGATAGCAAAATGAAGTAACCCAAGTGAGTGCATTTAATTATGTACGTATAGGTTACGGTTGTCATAGTTGTATGATTTATTAATGTAAGTATAGTGATTACCAAATGACACTAAGTGTGCAAAAACTTAAGAAATCCATACTAAGTGTATGAATTTCTGTATGGGCACTTTGTGTCCAAAACTAAGAAATTCATACTAAGTGTATGAATTTTTGTATGGGTACTATATATGCGAATTAAGAAATCCATACTAAGTGTATGAATTTCCGTATGGGAAATATATGTGAAATTATTAGAAGTTCATAATAAGAAGGTGAATTGTAGTATTGGTAGTGGGTGAGTAATCAACGTAATATTTTTTTCATGTGCACTATAGGTATAAACCATAGAATGTATAATGATTTGAAAGAGTTAATTGATATTATGAATCATTATTATAGTGGAAACTGGTCCAAAATAAAAGATTAATAGGCCTAACTGTGTATTTGACATGTGTCAATTTTTTCAGTTAGATGAAAGGCTAAGTGCCTTTGAGGCCTAACTGTGCATTTGACATAAAGATGTCAATTATGCCAATTAGATGAAAGGCTAAGTGTTTTTTAGGCCTAACTGTGCATTTGACAGAAATGTGTCAATTATGTCAGTTAGATGAAAGGCTAAGTACCTTTAAGGCCTACCTGTGCATTTGATAGAAAGGTGTTAATTATGCCAGTTAGATGAAAGGCTAAGTGCCTTTAAGGCCTACCTGTTCATGTGGCAGAAAGGTGTCAATTATGCAGTTAGATGAACGGTAAAATACCGTTGAGTAAAAGATTAATGGCCTAGTTGTGCATTTGGTAGAAAGGTGTCAATTATGCCAGTTAGATAAACGGTAAAATACTATTGAGTAAAAGATTAATGGCCTAATTGTGCATTTGGCAGAAAGGTGTCAATTATGCCAATTAGATGAATGGTAAAATACCGTTGAGTAAAAGATTAACAACCTAGTTGTGTATTTGACAGAAATGTGTCAATTATGCCAGTTGTATGAACGGTAAAACACCGTTGAGTAAAAGATTAATGGCCTATCTATGCATTTGGCAGAAATATGTCAATTATGTCGGTTAGATGAACGGTAAAATACAGTTGAGTAGAAGATTAATGGCCTAGCTGTGCATTTGGCAAAAAAAATGTTAATTATGCCAGTTAGATGAACGGTTAAATACCGTTGAGTAAAGATTAATGGCCTAGTTGTGTATTTGGCAGGAAAGTGTCCATTATGCAAGTAAGATGAAAGGCTAAGTGCTTTTGGGTAAAAGACTAAAGGAATTATCATGCATTTTGATATGAACAATGCATATGTGGTATGAAAGGACGCCATAAATGAAATGTATAATAGTGTATAAAAGGCATGAAAGGATGCCATAATGAAATGTACAATAGTGTATAAAAGGCATGAAAGAATGCCATAAATGATATGTATAATAGTGTATAAAAGGCATGAAAGGATGCCATAAATGAAATATATAATAGTGTATAAAAGGCATGAAAGGATATCATAAATGATATGTATAATAGTGTATAAAAGGCATAAAATGATGCAATAAATGAAATATATAATCGTGTATAAAATGCATGAAAGGATGCCATAAATGATATGTATAATAGTGTATAAAAGACATGCAAGGATGTCATAAATGATATGTATAATAGTGTATAAAAGGCATGAAAGGATGCCATAAATGATATGTATAATAGTGTATAAAATGCACGAAATGATGCCATATATGAAAATGCATAACGGTGCATTATAAGTATGAATGGTTGCTATCAATGAAAATAAAGAATCATGACTAAAGAGATAAATGGAAAAACAAAACTATAAAGAAAGGTATGCTAGGCATACTAAAAATAATTAAGATAATTACAAATGGAATATGGTTTAAGTGAGGAGGATTATAGAATCCTTAAAGAATATACGACTTAGTACGAACTAAATAAGTATGACATACTTATGTATACATAAATATTACTTTACAATATTATGTCTCACTAAGTAAATACTTAACGTGTGTTGCTTCCATGCGTAGGTAAAAGAAGAGACAAATAAAATAAGGAGTACAACAGTAGCAACGGATATCATCAATTAAGGTTGACTCGTCAGTAACTATAGGACAATCTAGTTTTTTTTTTGGAAAAATTTAGTTAGCATGTAATTCAAGTATGAAAATGTTCTAAATTGTATTTAAGTATAACCTCTTATCATATTTCAATTAATGTTTTACTTTATATTAAATAATGTTATGTTTAAGAAAATCTGGAAACAAATTTTTTCTGATTTTTTTAAACGAGAAAATATTTTAAAAGTGATGTGACATATGTATTTCATGTACGGAATGGTATACAAAATATGGTTGTTACACTCTCCTTCGTAGGAGGTTTCTTATTGACATCCCCTTCCTTAATCTTATCTTGCTTTATTGCCATTTCTACCATCTCCCAACCCATTATTAGGTCAGAAAAATTTCTAGATGTGATTGCAACCAAGTGCCCGAAATAAGGAGCCTTCAGTGTTTGCATGAAGAGCTTCCTGGTTTCCTTCTCATCCAAAGGTGGATGAACTTGCACAGCTAAATCGCTCCATTTCTGTGCATATTGTCTGAAAATGTTGTTATAATTCTTCTCCATGCTTTGTAACATAACTCGATCTGGCCTTATGTTATTGACGTGTTTGTATTGTTCCATAAATAACTTGGCTAAATCCTTCCAAGTCTTGATATGGGATCAACTTAGCTGATTGTATCATAGGATGACTAAACTAGACAGACTCTCATGGAAGTAATGAATCAGGAGTTGGTCGTTTCCTATATATCCTGTCATATTTCAATAGAACATGGTAATGTGGGCCGACGAGCAACTGTTACCATCAAACTTCTCAAATTTCAGGGACTTACATTTTGGAGGAAGAACCAAGTCTGGGATTAAACCGAGTTTCGCAGCATCGACTATATAGTAGTCATGGTCTCCTTTAACCGCCTTCATTTGAACTTCCAATTGTTTGATTTTCTCTTCCATTTTCTTTGCCTTGTCCTCTTCGTCCAAATATGGTATGTGGTAATTACCCGGATTATTTTCAGGGTTAGATACAAAAGTTTGTACCTTTACAGCATACGAGGCCTTTGCTTTTGCAGTGGATGAGTCCCCTTGAAGTTCCGATAAAATTCCAGGTGAGATAACCACTTGCGGGGTAGGTGTCATAGCTACCCCATCAGACGAACTTGCCCCGGGCGCACTTGCTTGATGTAAGCCATATAACTTGGAAACATGATCGACCAAGGACTCTTGACTCTTAGTAATCATTTCTAGAGTACTTTGATTATTCTGGCTTATCTTTTCTTCTAACTCCCTTTGCAACCTCAGCATGTTCTCTTTGAGTTGAGCGATTTTGGCTTCCATCTTTTTCTTTTTTGAACGAGTGTTATGTAGATTATGTGGTCCAATGCTTGGGGTGGTATATCCAGTATTTGTTCCCTTTTTTATGAGACATTTTTCTATTAGTTAATGCGAAAGAAATGAAAATGCAAAATATGTCAAAATGCACGATGCATGAAATGTTTGAGGCATTGATCAAAAAACATGTTTGTTATCATAAATAGTCTTTATTGGGACAAAAGTGTTATTTTTTAAGAGACAAAAACATTTTAAAGGTGTATTCTGACTAAGTATTCTAGAGCCCGAACAACTTCTAACAGGTTGACTAGTCTTCTGCCTTCGTCTGTCACTGGTTGAATACCCTGTCGAACCACTCTGACTTCTCTAGCTATACCGTGAAAGTACTGAGTTGCTCGAATGACTGCATTTTTGGCTTTCACTCTTTGTTGAACCTGTTCCCAATGAAAACGCCATTGGAGTCCTCCATCGATAGGAACTATCTGAAGTTCATTTGCCTCTTTCTTGAATTCGTCAACAATGGCCTCCAGTTTCAGCTATCGCTTTGCCATCTTTATCTTGTTATCTTTGAAGGGACTCTCCAGGTTAGTAACCTTTTTCTTGTCTTGCCCTTGCAACCTTTGCCAACCCATTTTTGAAAATTTGATTTTTGATGTACTTGATTGTGGGCACCACTTCCTATTGATTGAATGTGACACATAGTTTCCTTGCAGATTGTCCTCATTTTCTTTCTGGGTTTTTTTTTACCATAGTTGGACCTGTGTATTTTTATCTCTTGTATTATAACCCCTTTGTCCATTAATGCAAACTATTTACATTTAACGTAACACGTTTTTGTGGATCAACACCTCTTTTGAATGAAGTAAATGATAAAAATAAAATGAAAGAGAAACAAAAAATGAAAAGAGTTAGTGAGGTAAGGATAATAATCAAAACAATAATAAAAATAAAAAGTCCTACCCCACATGATATCTACCCCACATGCTTATTATTCCTACCCGAATATGATCTCTATCCCGCATATTAATTTTGAACAAGTCCTAACTGCATATCTTTCTAATTCGCATGCTTGGAATAGAAAGTAAAGCAAGAAATAACTCAAGACAACCTAGGTTTAGAAGTGAAGTTTTAGGGTGGGCTCTAACTCCTTGTAGTCTCCCGGTTTAGGTTCTAAAGAAGGTACATGAATTTTCCTTGTTGGTGCCTCTTTGGGCTTGCCAAACCCTTAGTCCACAAGCTTATGTGGACTGGTTAAACTCGAGAGGATACATTCCCTTATGTCTATACGGAGAATAAATTCACACGAAGACATAAGGTATATGAATCCCGAAGGTTACTTGCTAAGCCTACACGGAGAATAAATTCTCACGAAGGCGTCACTTTTACCCCCACTTAAAAAGGGTTTGGAGCTCAGGTATAGAGCCTTAGATGAAAACTTTTTCAAAAAACTGAAATCATTGAAAACACGTCAGTATAACTATTTATTTAAAAAAATAATCAAAGATAAATAACATGAATCAAATAAATTAATTAAAATTTAAACTTGTCATTTTCGCTTAAAAAGACAACCATAAATTAACTCTGGCCTAACTCACTTACCTGTCCCCAGCAGAGTCGCCAAGCTGTCGTAACTGTATTTCGAGTAGGCCCAGAATTGGGCTCCAACTTGAAAAATGTTTGAGTCACCACCGATCATTTAAAAACAATATTTAGGTTGATCGGACACCATCTTACCTGATCTGCGTTTTACCAGAAATATGTCAGATTCGGGAGTCGATTACAGTCAAGGAAGGATTAGCACTCTTGAACTTCCTTTTCGGTACTATTTAATTTGTCGGTTGTTTTAATTGCGAAAATTGAAATTTAAATTAAATTTTAAATACTCGATTCAAATCACGTACCTTTGATTAGTTAAAATTGTCCCTAAAAAGTCAAAATAAATATTAAATGGTAAAATAAAAAAAGGTTAAAATAAATGAAAAAAGGTTAAATACAACAATATTAAAAGTGAAAAGCAATAAAATTAAATTAAGAAAATATTAAAACAAAAAAAACAAATAAACTAAAAAAATGTTAAATTTTAAAAGAGAAAAAAGAAG
The DNA here is from genome assembly GCF_006381635.1 of Hibiscus syriacus. Classification (NCBI taxonomy): domain Eukaryota; kingdom Viridiplantae; phylum Streptophyta; class Magnoliopsida; order Malvales; family Malvaceae; genus Hibiscus; species Hibiscus syriacus. Next base: position 2,800,608 of record NW_024061833.1, read on the forward strand.
AAAAAATATTAAACGGAAGAATAATGTTTTTTTTTTACAAAAATGCTAAAAACAAATAAAAAGGACCGAATTGAATTAATTATATCTTTGTGGCTTGAATTACTATTAGAAAGTGATATGCCAAAGAAAACAAAAGGTTAGGGGATTAAATCGTAAAAAATAACAAATATAACGATGAATCAAATTGAAATAATTGAAAATTCGGAGGCAAAATTGAAATAAGTGACCAGAATGAATTACACATCAAAACTTGAGAGAATGCAAAAATAATTTAACTATCTTATATTTACACAAAGGTCCCTCGGCTATAAATAACCAAAAAACCAAAAAAAAACATCATTTTTCATCAAACCATAAAAAAATCTCAAAATCCTCTCAAATGCTCTCCTCTTCCTCGACAAACAGACAAGCGTCGATCATACTCCGGCGACGCCTCCGTTGCTCCGGTGGCCGAAAAAAACAAACTTCCCCCAAACCATTCCCTCAACACCCTGAAGTAAAATCTGAACCTAAAACCTCCTAAAAACGCCTCCTCTGACATAGATCTAAATAAAAAAAGTTTTGATTTTTACCCTTTTTTCGTCGGGGTTTCTTCACTTTTCTCGGCGACCATCGATGCTTCTTGTAACATCCCAAAATAAGGACTAGTGACTAAAAAGTGAGTTTTGAAAATTTGAAGTCTAATTTAGAAAGATTAGAAAGTTGAGGGACTTAATTGGGAATATTTTTAGGATTATTTGGTAAATATGTGATGAGGTAAGGGTAAATTGGTCTTTGTAATGAAAGATTTTTATTATCTCTTTATAAAAAAGATAACCATGTGTAAATGGGAAAAAATCTGGAGAGATGGGGTTCGGTTTCTTCTTCTTCCTGTGTCTTCATGTATAAGGTGAGTTGGATTCAATTTGCTTGTTTCTTCAATTTTATGGTTTCTTTTGATTCTTGAGTGATAAGAAAGAGTAAGGGAAAATTTATGGTGACTTAAAACTCCAAAATGAACAAGTTATAAGGGATTAAGAAAAAAGAGTTTTTAAGTGAATTGTTGAAATAGAAGGAGTTAATAGATTTTGAAGTTGAATTTGACTTGTCAAGGGTCTAATTAAGAAGTTAGAAGTAATAGAATTAAATTTAGAACAAGTAGAAAATTTGGTGGGAATCTTGAATTCCACATAGAGTGTGAGAAATTGAAGTTAAAGATGTGTTAAGTGTATAGCAATTTGTTTATATATGTTTACTTGAGTTAAGTGGTTAAAAAGGGTTTAAATATTAAACATTTGAGCCGAAATGAAGTGATTTTAGGGCTTAGGAAGTCTGTTCTGGGCAGGGTGTACTGGTACCCTATGAACATATATCGATAAACTAAGACCAAATTTTAAAGAACATATTCATAGTGTATTGATACATTAAGGAGTGTATCGATACTCTCTTGAAACGAAAATTTCGAATGTAATTTGGGTATCGATACATAGGCAGTGTACCGATACACCAATGAAGGGATATACTGATACCCTATATGGTGTATCGATACACTTCAAAGGGAAAATGGAATTAGATCTTTCTTTTAGTTTAAGGAATCAAAGATCGAATCATGGTATTTAAATGCTAATATGTATACATGATTGTGTAGATATCGATCGAGATCAAGTCCAGACCAGTCGACAAGTAATAAGCATCGAGGAAAAGAAATAAGAGATCAGTATTGAACAGTGAGGCCAGGTGAGTGCATACTAGTTGTAAATGATGTGTATGAAATAAAACTTGAGGTAAGTCTAATTCCAATATTTGATTGCATAAATATATGAATGTTAGTATGTGTTTGATAGGACTAGTATGTATGCATAAATACATGAATAAATTCATAGAGATTATATGTTATTGGGTGTAATAAGAATACATAAATAGTTATATGGTAACAATGTATAAAGTATATGAATTATATATAAGTGATTGAATGAAAAATGAGAATAAAGCATAAGTTAAAGGATATTGACATAAATTAGTATACAAATGTGTGTCAAATAAGTTATATAGAAAAGTTGATATGTTTAAGTGGAATATGACCTAGACTTGTTTGATTCCTATGTGATATGTTTATATGAATATGTGAAAAGATAAAAGATAATGCTCAGGATATGAGTCATGAGAGCTAGAGGTATAGTTGGCATGCCAAGAGTCAAGGGTTACCTATGTCTTTCTAGACATATGGACAGTTTACCTATGTCCTTCGGGACATATGGACAGTTACCTATGTTCTTCGGAACATATGGATAGGTCCTTCAGGACACAGAGTTCATATGCCACTTAATGGATTTTATAATAGTTGTGGTGACAGCATATGTGTGCACAACATCATAGTACTCGCATATCTTTAGTTCTCGCATGTGTACGTGAGCTATCTAAAAGATATAACATGAGTAAATATTATGTGTTTGTTTGGTGATATTATATGATATGATGTGTACGAGTGTGAAAGATAAGATGATAAGATAAAAAGGGATTAATGATAACTTATATGAAAGTAATAAGAATGTAAAATGGTAATATATGTGTATATGTTACAAGAAAAAATATACTCTTTTGTATGTTATGATAGCATTGGTTATTCATGCATTATTAAAAGTTAGAGTTTACATTAGATATTTTATATGCCTCACTAAGTCATCGACTTAGTGTGTGAGTGTTTCACACGCAGGTTACAGAAAGTGAAAAGAGGAGCAAGACAAGTCAGCATCTTCATTACAAAGTTCAGATCGGAAAAGTAATGCTAAATATGTATTTTTGTTCTTTTAGATATAGTTGGCATGTAATATAACGATTTGAATTGTATATGCTCTGATAAGTTTGTAAACTTTTATTTTGAAATAATATGAAGTTTTCTTTAACGGAAAATTTTCATTATTTTGAACAAGTAAAGGTTTTAAAAGTTGATGTGACACCTCGGACTCGGATTCGGGTCGGATACGGGTTGGGAGTGTTATACTTCTACGCTCCGATGACCCTCCTCGAGACAAAGCTCTACGCTTTTGTTTTGATTTTTGGCTTGTGTGTTTTTTTAATGTATATGGTTAGGTTTTTTGTGCTAGTTGGCATTTGTGTTTTTTGTGTATAGTTGCTTGATTGATGTTTTGCTGCCCGTTTTTGTGTTGATCCCCCAGTTGTTGGTTGTGTCCCTTGCTTCCCCTTTTGGGGTATTTATACTCCATGACAACATGTTGGTTGTAGATCATTTCAAGATGGTGCAGTTTCGGTGATCGTGTTCGATTGGTTATTTCCCACATTCACCGAGAATCATGGGGATTATCGGTTGTTATTTGCTTCGATTTGACTGTTGTTTGTTTCCCCAAAAATTAACCACTGATTTGGTACGATTTTGGTTTTTTATGTTGGTCGAAAACTGTTTGGAGGTCGTTCCTGAGTGTTTGGCCGATCTTGGGGTCCGATCCTGGCCGTTGGATTAGGTCATATCCGACAGTCTAGATCTGGCTGCGGCATGATGGTATCTTAGGGTTTAGCAAATCCTAGTCTCTTGATCTGTTGTGGGTCGTTGGATCAATTGATCTGATCCAACGGTTGTCATGCTTGTGGCGCTTTGATAAATGTTGAAACGCTAATCCAGGTGATCTTGATAGGTCAGGCATGCCTACCCGGTTGGGCAGCCCACACCCTTGCTGGACCTGGAGTTAGAACTGGACCGAATAAAATAAAATTAATATAATATAATATAATATAAAACATATAATAAATAAAAATAAAAATATAACCAAAAAATTAATAATAATATATTATATATATTTTCGAAAACATTTTTGAAAACATATATTATATATATTTTTAAAAATGTTTTCAAAACTATATATTATATAGTTTTCAAAAATGTTTTCAAAACTATATATTATATATGTTTTCAAAAATATTTTCAAAACTATATATTATATAAGTTTTCAAAATGTTTTCAAAATCTATATTATATATATATATATTCAAAATGTTTTCAAAAACTATATATTATATATATTTTTTCAAAATGTTTTGAAAAACTATATATTATTATATATATTTTCAAAAATCGATTTTTTAAAAAACTATATGTTTCAAAAAAACTAAAAAAAATCTTTCAAAAATATACGATATTATTATATAAAAAAACTCCAAACAAAAATGAGTGTCTACAAATATTATGGATGTAAAAATATTAAAGATTCAACCCAATTCGATTTTGAACTATTATCTAATAAATTGTAGATAAAATAAAAGAGTTTGAAATGTGTTTAATCAAAACAAAATAAAACATGTATAATCAAAGTATTATTTAACCCATGGAATTGCATATATTTTCATAGAGCACTGAATAGTCTGTGAGGTAGAGGGTCAGATTCAGCTATGGCGGGCTTAGGGAGTTGTACAGGTGGTGCCACCCCTCAAACTTTTATTATTGCCGACTGAGCAATGAGGTCCAATTAATAATGGTCAGGCAACATGATTTAATACAAATTAATTTATTTTAAACTATTTTATAATATTTGAAAACTACTTTTCATACAATAATAAAAATTTAAAATTTTAGAAAGTTGAGATCTAAATTCAATGGATTTCGACTCAATTTAATTTTATAGGATTAATTTTTTGTATAGATATCGTTTAGATCGAATGAAATATAGATTTAAGTTTAGGATGAAAATTTTGCGATTTGACCTAAGATAACAATGTAATTATCCCTTATATATTTTGCGAAAATTACAATATTCTCTCTTTATATTTCCTAAATAGTACATATTTTTTAAACGGCATAATGCTAAAATTAGCCCCCCTAATGTTTATTAAAATGATCATTTTGCCCCTTATTCTATTTTTAGAACATTTTGGCACCCAAAATTTCATTTTAGGGCAAAAAGACCCCTATCATTTGACAGAATAATCACTTTGTCCCTTATTTTTTCTGGGGCATTTTAGCCCTCAACATTTCATTTTAGATTAAAAAAGGCTTTTATTTTGGTACATTAATCATGTGTTAACTAATGGTTTTCATCTATAGAGGAAGTTTTTTGCCATTGAGTGAAACGATGGGGGCTAAAATGCTAAAAAAAGAGAGCCAAATACGCTTCAGTCGATAAAAGGTGATGATTCGATGCGTGTCTATCTCACTCGAATTAAGGAGGTGTGTAATGTTCATGCGTCGTGTGGTTGTCCTGTGTCGCAGGTCGAGCACGTTGTGAGTGTTTTTAAAGGCTTGTAAAGAGAATATCAGTCGTTTATGGTAGTGATCACTACTAGTCTAGATACGCTTTCTCTTGATCGAATTTACTCCATGCTCATTGATGCAGAGACATAATTGGCTGGTTTTAATTCTCATGCTGAGAATTTTCCAATGAGTGCTAACATTGTTCAGGGTAAAGTACACACTAGCTCTACAGTATCTGATAGTTCTTGTGATTACAAACAACAACATTCTACTTCGATGCGTGGTGGACGATCTGGTGGTAGAGGTCGAGCTCGTCTGCAGTGTCAACTGTGTGGTAAGAATGGAAACTCGGTTGATAGATGTTGGTATTGATTTGATCATGATTTTGCAGGTGTTCTAGCAAATAATGCTCAACCACGATCCAAGAGTGAATCGAGTAGTGTTAACTATGTAAGTCTTGACAATGTTGGTTGTACGTGTTGTGTCAGCAAGCATAGTATTGTCTTGATGCAAGTTGGTGGTGTGTCTCATGCTAATATGGTTTCATCTCCTCCTACTCAGTGGGTTGTTGATTCGGTTGCTACACATCTTGTGACTCCTGACGCTTCCAATATCGCTCACACTACTTATTTAGATGGGCCAGGTAATATTTTGGTTGGGAATGAAGTTTCTCTTAATGTAAATATGGTTGGTAAATATTTATTGTGCTCGTCATCATCCTCGCGAGCTTTGTTACTTACAGAGTTGTTACATGTGCCTTAAATCACTAAACATCTTCTTTTGGTGTCAAAGTTTACTAGGGATAATCATATATTTTTCGAGTTTCATGCTGATGGTTGTTGCATTCATGATGAGGTGATGGGCAAGATTCTTTTTCAAGGAAATCAACAATGTGGTATTTATACATTTACATTGGATAATAGTTCTAGTAATTGTAATAAACCAGAGGTTCTTTCGGCTAATGCCTCTTGTAATGTCCTTGATTTGTGGCATAGAAGATTAGGACATCCAACTTTTTCTACTTTAAAATATGTTTGTAAGACCATTGTTGCTACTATTTCAGATAATTCAAACCATACTTGTGTTGCTTGTTGTTTGGGTAAAAGTCACAAGTTACCTTTAGTGAATCTACCACAGTCTATAATGTGCCTTTTCAACTTGTGTTTATTGATCTTTGGGGGCCTTCACCTGAGCCCTCTGTTGGGTATCGATACTATATTTCTTTTGTGGATGCATGTACTAGACATACATTGGTGTATTTCTTGAAGAACAAATCATAGAAAATTGTTGCATTTCACCTATTTCAAAGCATGGTTAAGACTCAATTTTCCTTATCCATCAAATCAATGCAAAGTGACCGGGGCAGTATAGAAATTAGTCGAATGAGTTTTCTTAGAAAGGTGTTTTTCATAGGGTCATTTACCCTCATACTTCTGAGTAGGATGGGGTTGTTGAGCGTAAACACCGACATTTAATTGAGTTGGAACTAGTGTTGCTAGCTCAGACCTCTCTTCCAATTCGTTTTTGGTTATATGCAGTATCTACTGCTGCTCATTTAGTAAACAGGTTGCCTACCAAGGTGCTAGGAAATATTTCTCTGTTTGAGAAGTTGTTTGCAAAGAAACCAGACTACAAGGTCATGCGCGTGTTTGGTTGTAGGTGTTTCCCACATCTTCGAGCATTTCAACAACATAAGCTGATGCCCCGGTCTAAAGTGTGCATATTTTTGGGTTACAGTCCTCAACATCAAGGATTTCAATACTTTGACCCCACTGGACGTGTATTTATTAGAAGGCATGTCAAGTTTGATGAATGTGTTTTTCCTTTTGCAGAGACAAAGCCTACTGCAGGTCATCATGCTCAGCTATCTTCTCGGTTAGCAGCACTTGAGATTGTTGTTGATCGCCACAAGATGTGTTCTCAAGTAGTAATATCATCACATACAACTACTAGTGCCACTTCACATGAAAATGCTGTGTTCGGTGAAAATGGTCATGATTCTTTGATGACAGATGCTGACTTGGGCGATAATGTAGGCATTTCTTCTATGTGTACTGATGGTTCCTCCTCGAATTCTAATTCATTCTTCAGTGGTGCAAATAATGAAGTTGCTCAGTCTGTTGGTAAAGCTTCAGTTGAAGAGTTCAGTGAAAATTTACCTGTCACTAATAATCATCCCATGCTTACACGAAGTAAGTGTGGTATCTTCAAGCCGAGAGTGTTTGTCAGTGAATTAGACACGACTATACCTACTGATATTCATCAAGCCATGAAATATAGTAATTGGGCAATTGCTGTTCAAAATGAATTAACAGCTCTACAACGGATTGGTAAGTGGTCGTTGGTGTCACTGCCAGCCGGACGAACAGCAGTTGGTTACAAATGGTTGATCAAGTTAAAGTAAAATCCTGATGGCACAGTTAATCGTTACAAAGCCCGTCTTGTTGCAAAGGGTTTTTCACAAGTGACTGGACAATATTTTAAAGAAACCTTCAATCCGGTGGTAAAATTTCCAACTTTGAATGTTGTTTTGCCTCTTGCTGTCATAAACAAGTGGTCTCTGAGGCATGTAGATGTTAAAAATGCCTTCTTACATGGTGATTTGAATGAGGATGTTTTCATGCAGCAACCACCTAGGTTTAAACAATTTGTTGTAGATGGCAAACAATTTGTTGTAGATGGCACCAAGCTTGTTTGCAAACTCTAGAAGGCTCTTTACTGGCTGCGTCAAGCACCAAGGAATTGGCATACTAAGCTGAAGGATAGCCTTGTGCAAATGGGATTTCGCTCATCGAAAGTTGATGCCTCGCTGTTTATTTCTCATGATCAAGGAGTCTCTACATATGTGCTTATCTATGTAGATGAGATTCTTGTTATAGGACAGTCTGTTGTTGAGATTGAACGAGTGGTTCATTCACTTCGCGATAATTTTTCCTTAAAAGATCTTGGTGACTTACAATACTTTTTAGGAATTGAGGTTCAGTAATATTGTGATTCCTTGGTTCTTAATCAAAAGAAGTTTATTTTAGAGTTATTAGAGAAAATGTGCACGTCAAAGGCTACACCAACTGCCACACCTATGGTTCTCAATAACAAGCTCTGCAGTGGTGAATGTGAACTGTTAGAAAATGCTCGAGAGTTTCGAAGCTTGGTTGGTGCATTGTTATATATTTGTCATACAAGACCAGATATCATTTATAGTGTGAGCAAGGTAGCTCAATTCATGCATAAACCACGAGAGTGTCGTTTGATGGCTTCCTAATGCATCTTACGTTACCTGACAGGAACTGTGGAGTTTGGATTGGTGTTCTCACCATCCAAGGAAGCAATGTGTGTAGTGGAATTTGTTGATGCTGACTAGGGTGGTTGTATTGATGATCGATGGTCCATGTCAGGCCATTGTGTTCTAGTTGGTGGTAACATGGTGTCATGGACTGCTAAGAAGTAGAAGGTTGTCTCAAGGTCAACCATGGAGGCGGAATATCGAAGCCTAGCTGATGCAGCTGCAGAGGTTGCTTAGGTTGATGCACTTTTAACTTATCTGGGAGTGAAACGACATGAACAACCTATCATATGGTGCGACCATATCAGTGTAATTGCATTGAGTGCAAATCCAGTTCATCATGCTCAGTCTAAGCATGTAGGTTTAGATGTTCACTTTGTAAGGGCAAATTGTTGCTAATCAGTTATGTGTTAGTTATGTTCCTGTTGCTCATTCAATTACATATGGGCTAACAAAACCATTGACCAAATTAAACAGTGTTTATCACGTTTCGTGCAAGGGTAAATGTGAGTCTGCTGAAAGGAGAAGAAGAAGTAGGGAGAATGTTGAAAGATAACGTGCATGGTAAGCTAAGGTGCAAGTAAATGGTGTGTTCTCTGTTGTATGTGAGCTAAACCTAAGGTTGTTAGGTTGTTAGTCCAGTAGTTAGGTTGTTAAGGTGATGGTTTTCAGCCCTTGTAAGCTATAAAGCTAATGTACTTCAGCTTTGTATTTGACTGGAAATAATAATGATGTACATTACAATTCAACAAACCACTGTATAACTCAACAATCTCTAAAACAGATGATTAAAATCTCTCAGTTTAAACATTCCTCGACTGTAGGTTTAATATTCCTTAGGAGCAAAATTCTCCTTCAGAACGACTCTATTGATCTAATTTTTTTCATTCAAAACATTAAGATTTGAATCATTAACTTTATTTAAAGGATCTAATGATTCATCTCTTTAGGATGCACGTAGTCTACATACTGTGAATTTAATTTCAATTATACATGATGATCTCTTTCTCTGTATATTAAAGCATGCATGTATAATTCTTTCTTGGATATATACACATAGAAAATAATTATAAAGTTGATGTTTAATGTCATTGCTGTTAATTATTATCATTATATTTTTAGATATACATGTGACTATTTAGCTAGGGATGCTAATGAAATCAATTATGATATAAGAAAAAAGAACTTTTTTTAAAAAAAAAGTTAATAAATAACAAGTGGGGGGAAAGCAGAATTTTTTTTTTTAATTAAACCAAAAATCAAACATAATCCTCAAAATAAAATATTTGACAGAAAATCTCTCCTATTGTTGATTTTGAGTCACAAGTGGTTATATATATATATATATAAGCATGTGAATGCCTGGTTATTGACTCATTACCCCAAGCCAAGTTGGTTTAGAATGTTGGGTGTGCTTGCTTGCTAGCTAATTAAATTAATATATATATATAATTCTTATCAAATTTTATATCGAGTCGGTTAAATTAAAAATCGAAATTAATATGTATATATATATATATATATATATATATATATATAACTCTTATCAAATCTTATATCGAGTCGGTTAAATTAAAAATTGATAATTTAATCAGTTTAATTATCAATATTTTTTATCGAAATAATTCAATATATATATACCTTTTGACAAAATAAGATTTGCCTTGCAGTGACGTTGGATCTCCATCAAGATCTGATCCATCATCTTCCATAATTATATATTGCAATGTCTCTTCCAAATTCACAAGAGATGGCAGATCGAGGGTAACACACGTTGGCCATTGGCCACTGCCCGTGGAATATTGTATACGAATCCATGGCTAATAATAATATATATGATTAATTACGTAAAGTATTACAGAATCTTTGAAATTAATTTAATTAATGTGGTTTTCTGATATTTTATTGTTTATAAATTATAGCATTTTAATCCAAGACTATACACTTCGAGGCTCCCAACGGTTTTTCAGGAGTATTTTACTTCCCACAGCCTTGATGCTTCGCAATTCTAAAGAGGTAACTATATAGGTATACATTGCATCCTTTTTCGAGTTTCAAGGGACGAATGCATAATTTTATATTAGGAGATAGTTTTTAAAATTTTAAAAAGAATGAACTTATAACATTCTGGATGAAAATAAATAATCAATAAAAAATATAAAAATTTCAGAAGGGACGACTATTCCCACCCGCTCTCGTCTCGATCCACATCTGATTTCAATTTCCTTTACCAACAATTAACCTCATTGATTAGAATAACTTCCATTTAATATCTGCACCTATCGTTTATGTTTATTTTCGTAAAATAATAAGATTTGACCATACATGATACATCGTTCATTTTTCATCCCATCAATAAAATAACCTCGCAACAAGCTAAATAAAAATGTTTTAAAAGACTATAAAGAATATGAATAAACATTGCTTACATCAAACTTAAAGCATCTAAAAATTGTACTAGGTCGGCATATTAAATATTAACTTTTAAAAATTATATAATTTAAAAGATTTTTTTAAATAAAATCCTTAATTTGCGTATACTGTGGAAAGCAATTGAAGGAATAATAATGGGAAAAAATCATTCCAAAGTTCCAAAATGAAGTGAGAGATTTTCAAAGTCCAAGGGTTTAGATCTGATTGTCCCAAGTGTAAGCTGTAGTGCATGAAATATATAAAGTTGGATTAACATTTGGCTTTGATTATCACTTAATTAGTTGGATTGCATTGAGATTAAGGGCTGTGCAAGTTGCACTCTGCATATGCGAAACATGTTGGTTTGGCTTGCACGTCGAAGATTCTCCTATTTTCAGGCTCCCTTGCATGCATATATAATAATAATAATAATAATAATAATAATAATAATTTTTAATGACTTAATCGGAGATAAAGCTAAGATTAAATTTAGGAGGTGTAAAATAACTAAGTTCAAAATAATAAGATATATTAGACATTTAATCTAAAATATAAATGAAATAAAAGTCTAATTTTACTTAAATTTAAACTCATAGGAATCTAAAAGTAATAAGATATATTAACACCAAAATCGATATTAGGTTCTAATATCAATTTCGGACAAATTTTTCTTTTTGCTATTAAAAATTTCCAATATTTTTTTATTAAATTAAGAATATATTTTTTTACATCAAAAACCAACTTAATTAATGAATCAATTCTCTTAAAAATAATTACTGAATCAATAAGTTTGATTTGCATTTTCCTTATTTCTACGGTCAATGGAGTAGATACGCTGCCCTTAATTATAGATTTTTATTCAATAAATTAATTATGTATTTACGTTTTAAAATTCAAAAAATAAAATAAAAAAATATCATAGGTACTTAATTTATGCTTTAAAACTTTTAAAAAAAACAGGGTAAAGTATACAAATGGTCCCTCGACTATAGGGTGATGCTTTGTTGAGTCTCTCGACTATTAAAAGTTACAAAATGATCATTCGACTATAGGGTGTTGCTTTGTTGAGTCTCACTACTATGAAAAGTTACAAAATGACCACTTAACTATTTAGTATGTTCCAAACTCGTCATTTTTTGTTAAAAATTTGATGACAATCTGAGTTGGGTGTTAACTTGATGACTGAGATATGATAAAATTTGATCTCAGAACCTAAAAAACCTATCATATCTCATTCAACGGGTTAACATCCAACTCGGATTGTTGTCAATTTTTTAACAGAAAAGAATGAGTTTGGAACATACTAAATAGTTGGGTGACCATTTTGTAACTTTTAATAGTCGGGGGACTCAACAAAGCAACACCCTATAATCAAAAGATCATTTTATAACTTTTAATAGTTGAGGGATTCAACAAAGCATTACCCTATAGTCAAGAGATTATTTGTGTAATTTACCCTAAAAATAATAAAAATCTATTGTCATCAATGTACTGTATAATTTTCAACTTGGAATAATTATTTGATATAATACGTCATTATTTATTAAACCCACTTTTAGGATTTAAAAATTGATATAATGTAAAAATTAATCTCAAACATTTATTAAAATATCATTTTGGCTCCTATTCTTTTTTTTAGCATTTTATCCCTTAATGTTTCATTTTAAGAAAAAATATCTAATATTTGATTGAATAATCACTTTGATGATCCTTATTTTTGTTCTAGTATATTTAGACCCATAACGTTTCATTTAGGGTATAAATGTTCTTATTTTAAAGTGTTAACTGTTTGTTAACTAATAATTTTCATCTACGGATAAATCTTTTTACTCTAAAATAATATTTTAATAAAATTTAAGGACTAATTTTGATATTATGTATTAAAAAATTTACCCTAACTAAGAAAGAGGAAGAGATGGAGTTTTCATGCAGCTGCCGCCGAGGTGGTGGTCGTCACAGAAGGGAAATACGTGGTGCCAGTCTAACTCATTGAGAAATTTAAGGTTTTAGCATTTAATATAATATCTCTAATCAAACCTATGTAACTAATTAATTAATTTTACCCTAAGTTATGTTTGTTGATGTCACGACAATTTTCGCATGTTTACTGTATTAATACGACACAAATTTTAAGATCTCGTGAAGAATTTTCCAGTTCTAGGCTCAATAAACTATATAGATTGACATTATCCTTTATTTAATTTTTCATTTAATTATGTTTTTTATCATTTTATATTTTTAATTTAATTTATAATATCAACACATAAATTTTATTTTTGTTATCGTCAAATTGTAAGATAATCAAGAATTTAATTTTTTTTTTCTTAGGAAGTATTTTATACTGATAAAATTAACTATTAATATTTATATATGATAAATTAATAAAAATAAACAATTTAATTTGATATGTTTTTTTAGCAAATGGATTAATTGTTTTAACTTTAATGATATGTGAGAATCAAATTCAAAAAAAAATTAAACAGAAAGATAATTAATAATTACTTACCATTCTTAATGCAAATTTTAGGGATACATTAAATTCTTTATCACATGTGAATGCCATTATTTTTAAGCATTTATTATGTTAATTTTATGTACAAAATTTAGGGAAAGTTCAAGGAAGTAATTAAACCTAAAATCTTGCTCTAATCATAATTTTCTTGTAACTTTCCCTTAATTGGCCCCATTTAGCTCACTAATGGGGGCATCAGACCCCTTTTCTTATTCTTTTGAGAGACAATCAAGGACTTAAACTTTAGAAATTAATTCATTATGGACTGCTAATTTTTCATATTTATAGATCATATACTGATCCTCCAACAATAATACTTAAGCTACAACTCGCCTTGTTACAGAGAAAATGGTATGTAGAATCTGCTTAATTAATGATGTTTGATGATTGATTACTATACTCGAAAATAATGAATTGGATCCTAACCCACTTTTAAGCTATACAAAATAAAAATATAAAACTTCGAAAAAAGGGGGAAAATGTTGATTAAACGAGGCAATAATGATCCAAATCACCTAATAAAGAAAACGAATCCTCCTTGATTTCTGCTTGGTTTGGTTTCTCTTTGCTGTCATCGACGACCAGTTGAGCTCCGGTCAGCTTCTTAGCTCTTTCGGCCTCGAAATCCCAATCTGTTCTGATCAGAACCAGTAGCATGGTCACCATACACGACACTTGAGCTGCCAACATTCCGAGCCACAGTCCCTTGAAATCATATCCAGCAAAGAAAGCAAGCCATACTGCCACCGGCATACCGACGAGGTAAAAGCAACCGAGGTTTATGTTGGCGCCGTCCTTCGGCCTTGCCGTGCCTCGTAGAACCCCGCACCCGGTCGTTTGCGGGCAGTTTCCGAGCTCGCATAACCCGATGATCGGCAAAACGAGGGATGTTAATGCAATGATCTCTTTGTCGCCCGTGAACATGCTAGCCCATATGTTCCTCACCATTGTAGCAAACACGAGTGCTGATAAGCCCAGCATGAAGCCACAAAAAAGGCCTACGAAGGCAGCGAGCTTGGCCTTTTTAGGCTGGTTTGCACCAAGCTCGTTCCCGACTCTCGTAGACACACCGAAGCTTAGAGACGACGGAAATATGTAGATCAACGCCGTCGTTTGGATCAAAATCCCCATCGAAGCGACGCTCGCCTTCGGGTTCAACAACAAGCCGCATAGGAGAATCATGATCTCATACCACCACCATTCGAGGCAGACCGAAATGCAGCTCGGGATGGCCAAATTCAACAGCGATTTCCATTCTTTAAAACACTTGACGACCGAGAACCCTCCCCATGTCTTTTTGTGGACACCAAAGTATAGGATGTAGATGATCAATGAGGCCACAAGAATGAAATTTGTCCACACACCGCTAAGAGCAACACCCTTGATGCCTAGTTTAAGATACGATACTAGAAGATAATTGATGGGTATGTGGAGAAGAATCGATAACATGGCACAACATGTTAACGGGAGAGTAATGGACTGTGTTCGAAGATAGATTCTCAATGGATGCAAAACTGATTGGGCTAAAAGATCAGGGAGAGAATAAACAAGATACCATTGTGCTTCAGTGGCTATAGTTTCATCCTGGCCACATAGTATCAATATTTTCCTCATGTTTATCCACAGGAGAGAAATCGGTAATGAAGAAACGAGAAGCAAAAGCACCGTTCTCTGCAACGTGATGCCGAGAACGGTGTATCGTTTTGCGCCGAACGCTTGGCCGCAAATCGATTCCATTCCCATGGCAAGACCAGAGAGAATGGAGTAGCCAGTGATATTAGCAAAGCCAATGGCTAGCGAACCGCCCGCCAAGGCTAAGTCACCGAGGCGGCCGAGAAAAAGCATGGAAATCAACGACCGGGAATATAACATGAGCCCGGTTAGTACCATAGGTACAGCAATATTGGCTATGGCAATGGCTTCCTTGATTGCAAAAGGAACAAAAATGGCCCTATCTACCTTCTCGGTCTGGATCATCGAGTAACACTTCGGGCTGCTAGGGATGAATGGTTCGTAAATATTCGACGACCCTTTCGAGTCGTCGATCAAGAGAAGATAAGGGACGTCGGAGTCACCTTTGCCGGAGGATGTGAACTGGCACATCTTGCTGTATATGAAAAATGATACTAGTGACCGAGCGAGAGAGATTGTGTTAGGGAGGGTTGTAGAATGGGGGACTAAATGGGTTTTATAGTGAATTTTGAATGCTTGTAAACGTGGTATTACTAACTGTGACCGGCATTAAGAAAAATTATTATACCGAAGCGTTCTATCGAGATTTTTAGTATTCGATAATCATACATAAACCGGATTGTATTCATATTCGTGGCATTTTTAATAGGGAGGGCCCTCAGGGGGTAACTTATAGTTCAGTTTATTGTTGTATTAAAGTTGGCATTGTGTAGGGCAAAGGACAAGGCAATTGTGGCATGTACTTGGAACCCATTTTAGGTTGTCTTGTCTCCAATGTTTGGCAAATTAGCCAATAGTCAAAGTCAGCCTTATGTTGGAGGAGGCCCTGGTTTTTGCACTACAAAGATCCTACGAACCAAAGAGCATTGGTCATATTGCCAAGTGGTTGGCAGTAACAGTTCCACATAAGAGTGGGGTTGGTTTATTTTGGTATTAAGTCTGCAAATCTCAATTTATAATTTAATTAAGATTTTAAGTTTAAATTTTTAAAGATTTAATAATATTAAATATATAATAATATATTCTTTATGACGTTATTTGATTTAATAAAATAAACTTTTATTTAGACTATTAAACGAACAAACAAAAATATGATTAGGGACCAACAACCGGTTAGTTTAGTGTGATAAGACACTAGATTTTTGAAGTAAGGTCGATTGTTTGAATTTTGATTTTTACAAATGAAACAAACTGAGTTGAGACGGTTGTCTCCATAATGAGCTCTATAAAATTTGATCTAGATTAATTAATCAATAGACCAGATACTAATAATTAATTAAAAAAGTTACGATTAGGGCTTTGAGTCGTCGGTTTTGGACCAAACAACGGCGTGGTTATTAGAAAACGTGTGGAAAATCTTTTGAAGAGGAAAAATTGCAACTTTTGCATGTGTTTCGCATAATCTTTCTTTTGTACCATACTTGACTATGCGAGAATTGAGTTCTCATTCCTTTTGGAGAGCTAATGTTGATTTTGACCCCTAAATTATATTTAACTTTTATTTTAATATTTATTGACTGTTGTATTACTTTTGTATTTATTGTTGACTCTTAAAAACTTATAAACCCGTCGTGTGTTATAGTATGAGCGATTAATGAATTTTTTAACGGTTATGATGGATCAGACACTAATAATAGTAATGGAGAAAATGTTAAACATCTACATTGAGCAAAAATATACTTAAGACACTTCAAATAAACAAAGAGTATAATTTAAACATTATTTTTTATTAAATCTAAAAAATTAAAGAAAAAATGATAAAATAAGACGTTAAACTAATACAGGGTCACATGTCATTTCAGTTGGTGCATGAGGAAGATTCTCAAAACGAAGGAGGGGGGCTTTTCCTTTGATTGGTCCGTTACGAATTGGAGTTTGATTACTACCTCATGGACTTGATTTGAGGTTTGTGCTGAAGGTGTTGCTGTTCCTTGGCATAGGTTGGTGTGATTTTCTCTCCAAATTCCTGAGCATGCCATTGCTGTTATGGGAGGCTCTCTATAAAGGGTCGTTTGCTGCACTGGTGTATTGTTGTTGATAGTCTCTGTGTTTTCTGTGGTCATTTTGAGACTTGAGAACAATTGTTCTTTTGTGGCCCTTTCTCGAAAGAGGTTTGGGAGGGTGTTTTGAGATGATGTAATATGTCTCGAGAGGTTATGCTTTGGGATCAAGATTTGCTTTGAGGTTTACTCAAAGGAAAATCCTTAATTTCTTGCATTCTAAAGGTGGCTTGGAGTGCTCGCTTGTATTACGTATGGACTGAATGTAATTGCATGATCTTTTAAGGTTGTTTCCGTTCTTCTGTTATTATCTTGGCCTTAATTAAGAAGATTGTTAGTATTCAATTTAGTAGAAAATGTATTGATAGGCTTGACTCTGTGAACTCTCAACTGTGTGTTGCTTGAGATATCTCTACCTAGGATCTGTGAGTATTTATTCCATGCTCTGTTGATTATAGCAGTTTTCACTGCTTTTGAGTGATGAAATAAAAAAAAAAAAAAAAAAGATATAGGATCACATGATGGGATTAAATTTAGGATAAAAAAATTCTCATACCATTAATATTACCATTAAACTAAGATGTCATTAGCTAAAAAGCAAGAGAATTACCCGTTTAACCTGTGATATATTGACAAAAGATATCCTGTAATTGATATTTAATTCTGAATTCAAACCTGAATAACCTCTCTCTTCCTCCTTGCAAGAACACTTAAAATTTATTTATTTATTCTTAAGCCATCAAGAGAAGAATGCTATGATTCCTTTTTCACTTTTGAGTAATCTTTGTTAAAGGCCAAAGCATTCCGTGTGTTTGCTAACTCAACTTTCTTCTTTATTAAAATCCAAATTCCCATTTGGCCTCTACTCCCAGCATGAGACACACCATTCATTGTTAGTTTATTATTTCATTAAATTAAGGATTAGGGTCTGAATGGTTTCTTCTTTCTTCCAAGCTTCACTTAGTCGAAAGAAGAATCAAACGTTTCAACTTTCAAAGATTTTTCTGCAAAGTGAAGTAAAGCATCTTTGAATAATTAAGGGGGGGAAAACAACTATTCAAAATTTAGTTTATGTGGCCAATTTTGATCGTAAGTTTGAGGGAGTCTAATCGAAAATTTTAATTTTTTATAGGTCTAATTGAATTTTTTTTTTAATTTGAGACTTAATGAGAATTTTTTTAAAAAATATGAGTATATAATTAAAATTTTCAAAACATTCAAGAGGAAAATAAATTATGATTATATGTTCAAAATTTTCTTAGTAAATTGATAATGAATATATATACTTGTTTAAATTCGAAATTTTTAAAGAGAATAACATGAATATGTATACTTACTCCAAATTCAGAATTTTCTTGACTTTTTAAAAAGCTAAAGGTGACACGAAAGAAAGATGTCATGTTCATATTGTATCTATCATTTCTATGGATTTCTTTTGTTTTGTTTTAGTAGTGCATGCAATACATCAATTACAAATATTCATTGATATTATGATATTTTTTTCATACATATTAGGCCAAAACCGGAAATTAAGATTTTACTCGGGTGTAAGAAGAATCATGGATATCCCTAAAATGAATATATGAGAAATAGGGACGGAGCTGTGATTCTAATTCAAAGGATGCAATGTATAACTAATAATAAAAAATGGGAGGGAAAAAATAAAAATAAATCAAAATTTGAAGGTCTAAATAGATATTTATCTCTATTTATTTTTTTAATGATAAAAAATTAGGGGCAGTGACCCCCCACCTACCCACCCAACACATAGCTCCATCCCTGGAGAGAAATTAGGTGGTGACGAGTCAAAGACATGAAGTGAACTATCCAAAGGTTGTGAGTGTTTAGCCATATAATCAGCAGCATAATTAATCTCTCGCGGAAGTCCACGAAACAACCTTTGTCAATTATAGCAGCGATGGAACGAACCAAAACTCTCATACAAAGGTGTCGAGAGTAAAGCATGAACATCAGTATTGTCAGTTTGCATCGAGACTTGCTCAAAACCATAATTCTATGCAAGCTTAAGTTCTTCATAAACTCCCCAAAGTTCCGCGTGATGGACCGAAATCATTCCTACGCCCTTGTTACAAGCTTGATGATTCCGGAATAGACCTCCAATTGAGCCGCGCCCAGATTCTAATGATACAGCAACATCTGAATTAAGCAGATATAGGCTAAAGGTTATTTTCAATTTTATCATTATTTTTCTTGTATGTATGCGTATATACGCTAAAGGTTATTTTTCATTGATATTACACAAAATGTTATTTAGATAACTATAAGAGTTTGGATATGATATGTATATATATATATATATATATATACACATGAAAAATATTAAAATGTATTTGCTAGAGTATATTATATTGATAATACAAAATGTTATTTTCTTTTCAATGACACCCGATGAGGACAACAACTTTGCATTAGTTAACAAGATGCTCTTATACTACTATATGTAAATATAACAAACATAATTTTTCAGTGATGTACTTTGTGCTATACATATTCAGAAGCGACAAAGGATGCAGTAAAACAAGCGAAGCAAAGGAAAGGGTTTGATTGGATATGGATAAAAGGGCTTAGCAATTTAGCAGAGCATAAACAATCGATTATTTTTCTTCAAGTGTTTCCTTTAATGCAACACCTTTATTTACCTGTACCCTGATTCGCTCCTTGCAAAGGTCATAGAATTAGCATAGAATTGGTAATGCTCTCTGCCTGTCTGAAAAAGCTTCGTCATTTGTGCACGCACTTGGCCGGTACCACTTTGCTTTTCCTTCTTTCAACAGTGCCTCTTTCGGGGTTTCAGCCATGCACTTGATTGATGCGAAAGAAAATGGACCAAATCCAACAATTTCAATGGGGTCTAAATGAATGCCATTTATATCCACTTCAAATCAACATTTCTTTTCTTTTACAACAATATATGTGGTCGCTGTTGTGATATGATACAGATTCCAATGGCTGCCTACGCATCTGACTCGAGTGGAGATACCAGCGGACCATTGGCACTCCTCACCCTCATTGAGATCACCCCACTTTCACTTCCTCTAAATCATGTTACCAATATAACAATACATAATTGTACATGAGATTCCTTTATTATAACTTTCATTTTAAATTGACCCATAAGCTTTAGAATATTATATATCAATCCTTAAAATGTTAAAATTTTATATTATTTTTTTGTTAACGTACTGTTAATTCTATTAAATAAAAAAAAGTTGTGTATCTTTAAAATCATAAAAATGAAACCAGCGACCTATTTTTTTTTCAAAAGCAAATTAAAACCTTTTAAAAGATTGAATTCAGTTCTCAAAATCTTTAAAAACAAAGTAGTTTCTTAACCAATAAACTAATATCACACTAACAAAAAGATCAAAATAGAATGGCATTGCTAATTTAAAAGCTGATATAAAATCTTTTTAAGTTAAAAAATAATTTAAACTGAAGGCCATAATTTGAGGATCAATATAAAACAATTTTGAAATCAAATTAAAATGAGACTCACATGTTGAAGACTTCTAGTGCAATTAACTCATAATAATATTGGAGAAAAAAATAAATGATCTTTTCGTCCACTAGAACTATTCGCAACGATCTAATGGATGGTTCTAGAGGTTCTACTAGGCATGTTAAGCTAATTGTTGATACGGCGGTGAGTGAAACAAAAGCTTCGATTAGGTTATCAGTTGTTGTCGTTCGAGATTCTTTGGGCAACATTTTTGCGGGTCGGTCATGTTACTGCAATATAGGTCCACAGCAGCATAACGTTCGGAAGCAAAGGTAGTGTTGCGATGGCTTTCAGAGATTGGTTACCGATGAAATTCTAAATGATAACAAAGACAATTCAGAAAACAAGATAAAGATGATGGCTAATAAGTATGAAACAGGAGTCAAGCTGATGAAAAGAAACGAGTTTCAAGTTCAAAGTAAAACAGAATATCCGCATCGCACCTAAACTAGATGGAAAATCTAGCCTTTTAAAACTATGCACTACAGCAAAAGGTCAGAATCCAGCTCTAAATGTAATTTGCATAAACGGTTTTGTCACCAAAGACAAGCAAATAACAATGCTTCCTACTGAGATTTACCACAATGACAAAGGTCTTCCTTCGATGCTTTCTCTAGATAATTATCATTCCTCTGCCGCCGGTGATTGACTGTAGTTCAAATGGCAAATATAGTGTGAAACAGAATCTCCAAAACAAAAACTTATAGATCATAACGATACAAACCTGAGATATCTCTCATTGGCTGGACTTTCAGCTTCACCGTCATAGGGGCTGGTCCTTCTTTATGGCATAGAACTTGGGCTGGGATCACGACCATTCTCTGGACTAGCTCTCTCCCTTCCATATGGACTATGGTCTGCTCCACGACCATTGTCGGAAGCGGGTCTTTCTCTTCTGTATGGACTGTGATGGGGGCTACCATCATTTTCAGCACTTCGCTTCTCTCTCCTATAAGGGCTACCATCATTTTCAGCACTTCGCTTCTCTCTCCTATAAGGGCTACCATCATTTTCAGCACTTTGCTTCTCTCTCCTATAAGGACTACGGATAGGGCCTTGGATATTCTCAGGGCTAGCCCTCTCCTTCCTGTAAGGACTTCGGCTGGAGCCACGAGCATGGTCAGAGCCAGCCCTCTCTCTTCGAGGAGGACTATGGCTGGTGATCTGGCCATACTCGGGGCTGCCTCTATCTCTCTTATAGTGACTTGGACTGTGGCCACGACCATAATCAGGGCTCCCCCTGTCCTTCCTATAAGGACTACGACTAGAACCACGGCCATAATCAGGGCTACCCCTCTCTCTTCGGTAAGGACTTGGTGATCGTCTACTATCACGACCTCTCTCAGGTAACCTACCACGAGTTTCGGTATAACCATTTCGGCAATCATCATCATCTCGAACTGCATATTCTACCGAAATAACTCTATCCATCAGCTTGCTGCAATTAGACGAGACCATGGTTCAAGAAAAAATAATAGGATTTCCTGAATATCTTCTAAATAAAGGAGTAAATAATTGGCAATTCTTCTTGGGAAGTAGGCTTTCTACCTCATATTTGTAGCCTCCAATGCTCTGGTGGCATCATCCTGGGAATCATATTGTACAAATGCAAAATTCCTTCTGATCCTTACATTACTATCTTTCCATATGACTCAAAGTGCCTTTCCAAATCCCTAGTCCGAGTGTGATATGGATCAAAATTGATGACAAATAGAGTCTTTGAAGGTCTTGTATTGGCTGCAGATCTTCTTGAACCACCCCCACCTCCCTCGGGCTTTCTAATGCCACGCTCATGCTTAAAACACAAAAGTAAAAAGGAATTTACTAAGATGAGAAAGCAAACAAAAAAGCAGTTCAAAGATCTGTCAAAAGTAACAATACCAACTCAATACCTTTGTCCATTCAACGCGAAGCCTACGTCCCTTTTGACCAAATTCTGTTCGATCAAGTGCTCGGATGGCATCTTCAGCATCTCTCTCGTCTTCCATATAGATGAAAGCAAATCCTACACACCAGAAAACATTGGTCTCATTAGGAGTTTCACAATGGTGGAAAATGATTAACTAAGATACAATGAATCCTCCCACCAAAGGAATCTTCTATCGGTTGACATTTCCTCTTCGGCAAGAAACAAACCACCTAAAATGCTTCCCTAGGACAAAATTTTGGCAAGCTCCTTATAATCTATAAACTAAGACCAGTTAAAGTAGTAACAGACCTTGAGTGATGAACTAAGTGATGTCAAGGAACAAGAATCCAAAAATGGATCTCAGGTAGGGCAAGGAATTAATGTGCCTTCTCCATATTTTCTGCAGCCTCTGCCATGAGGTCAATAATGTTTCTACCTTGAAACATGTCTGAATTTGAGGGCTGGGGAAAAGTCACGAGGAATGAAATGAAAAAATGCCCGAGGAAAATGAGGGATGATCGATGCCATTGCGGATTAGAGTGACTCTTCTTGAAAGCAAGAAGAGGAAGCTCATCACATGCATGAAACAGAATTCTGTGGAGCTCCTCCATAATATCCCTAGAAAATCCTGCGCCAAAGAAAATGTTGAGTATGGGGGCTTATTTTTCAAAATTACTTTTTTCCCTTAAACATCGTGGACCCCCAGTAAAACTCAACGAAGGATAATTGATGCTGCTGTGTCGTGTACTATGAGGTCATACGCTGCACAGCCATCATGATAGGGACCAACACCTTAATGCTCTGGATGTAGGATACTTGACATTCCTCGTTGTTGCAGGAACTTTAACTCATCGCGACATGTGCACACATATTGCTCCATATTTTAATTTTTTAGACATTTACAATTAAAGAGTATTATACTTACCGTAAGAATTCATATTAAGCTTCTTCTTTTTGAATGCGATACCACAATTATACTTCGAAAATTTGTCAAGCAGGATTTTTGAGGAATTCAAGTTCAGCACCAAAAAAACAGCTTGTTTTCATTTACATATTGAAACTAAAAACTACGTGGAATAGCTTTTAACTGTGCCATAGTCAACAAGAAAACAGCTTTTTAAACTCAAATTACTCTTGGCACCTTTACAATTAACACATCCAGCTAAATAGCACCAATAGCAAGAAAGAAAAGTAAAAAAAAAGGAGCAAGGGAATGGTGCTCACAATGCTCACATGGAATCAATAGTCAATAACATAGATAATGAGAAACAATACTTACCAGACTTCATATCTACTCTTTCGACTCTCCCAAATTTTCTGAAGAGTCGTTCCAAATCAGACTGACGTGCATCATACTCAAAGTTTCCGCAGAAAATGGGTCTCATGTTGCCTGAACAGATGAGACAACTTTCCATCAGTATTTCACACACACAGAGACATACATGTTTACACACATGCAAACTTATGGAAGAACAAGTCAAAACAAGAGGGTAACCTATCAAAGTATCAAGTACTAACACATTCTAACAGAATCAAAATAGATAGAGCATGGCATCAGCATCAAAAATATTTCAAAGCTATTTAGTAAACAAATAGAGGCTTAAGAGACAAAACAAAAGATAATCAACAAGACAAGGGGATGTTCCCGGATATTTGAAATATAGTACTGATGTCATTTTCATAAAAAAATACTCCAAAAGAAAAGGCTTTCTCTAAATGAATTACATAACTCTCATTCTTTATATTTTGATTCATCACACAATAAAAAGAAAATCCGAAAGCATTCTTTTCGAGTTAATATAAACAAATTATTCACAGTATTCTAGTGAACGACATTCTGGAGGTCTTTGAAAGGAAGGGGGAGCTAAAAACACAATTATAGCTACTGGATCTACATAAATGAAAAATGAAATAAAACAACAACCAAATCTACCATAAAGATATACAAATCATAGATCTAAGAAAAAATATCATCTTAGATACTAAGAGACAACTAAGGTGAGATAAGAGATTGGAACTGAACAAATTAAATTTATAAGAATCATATAAACTAGACTTTCCTTCATTTTCACATATTTTCATGGAAAAGAAAACAGAAAGCTCCGGAAATTAAACTTGTATAGAAACGATGATTAGAGTGAGGAAATTACCTTCGGAAGCAGGGATTTCAGGATGAAACAAATAAATAAAAAGTTCGAAACCCTAGTGAAAGAACCTCGCGATATTTTTCACGAAATGAGCTAAAATGCGAAGCTCGTGAGTCAATAAATAGCGAGGTGAAAATAACGTTCGTTTTCTCAAGCCCCCAGTTTTGAGATATTTGTGAAAATGGCCTGAAATTTATTAAGAAAATCCTAATTTGACCCAAATACTATTTGATATTTTATATTAATTAATTAGACGAAGAAGAATCCTTGTGTGAAAATTAGAATATATAGTTTTAAATCTAATAATAAAAATATATAAATATTAACATAAAACTATAATATTTTATTATTTTTAGAATAAAAATAGATTTTTTTTGACACGTTTAGCTTAGTTCGGTTTAAAAGTCGGGCGCTCACCAGAAGCCCGAAGACCTGTCTAAAATTTGAAACAATGGGTTTGAACAAATAATCGAGCCCATTTAAAATATGGGTCGAACTAACTTTTTAAAATTTGAGTCTAGCCCATTTTTAAGTTTACAATATTTAAATTATGTTGTTTTATATGTTTTATATCACTTTAAAATTATCCCTGTATAAAGATAATAAATAAAGAAATTTAATGAATGGAAAATCTTATAAAATATTAAAAACTAAACTAAAAATAAAATAATTTTAAAATAAAATCATAATATAAGTAATTCGTTAACCAATTTGAATTAGTCATATATATATATATGAACAAAAGGCATAATAACAATTAGTACCCAACGTTTGTATAGATAGTCACTTCAAATCATATTTACCTTTAAATATAAATTTATGAATCTTATGTATAATGATTGTTACCCATTAACATTTTCAGTTTGACTTTAGCTTAAACTATTTTCAATTCGAATTACGGCTTGCCCTTTAAATACTTCTAAATCATTCTTTAAAAAATGTGAATTTTAAAAAAAATCAATATTTAACTATTTAATTATATTTAATATTTAGATGTATTTTTTTTTAATTTAACCTAAGAATACAACTATTTAGTATGTGATTTAATAGGCCAGCATGTAAATTTTATAAAATTTAAAACTTTGCATTAGTCAAAGTTACTTTTATTACACCAAAATCATGTGTTATCCACTCAATTTTCAACCCTACATTAAAATTTTTAAATAAAATATAAAAGTTTAAATGTAAACGAAGAAAACTAAATTAAAAGTATCATTAACATAATAGAGTCCACATTACATAAGTAACAACACAACTACAAGCATATATATAACATTACATACTAAAAAAAATTATTGACCCGAGTTAAACTATATTATGTTAATGATACTTTTAATTTAGTTTTCCTTGTTTACACTATTAAGATTCAAACTTTTAAAAAATGTGAACCATCAAATTTAGACTTGGATTTGTTAATGATAGTTTAATTTAAATAAATACATCACAAACCCAAGTGCAAATTTCTTATTATTCAAACTTAAACTATATATTACCATGCATAAGCTATAAATTTATAATTTTCCAGTATAAAGATAATTCAAGTCATAAACACTTTTATTTTGACCCGAGTTAAACTATTTTCAAATGGATCACAATTAGACATATGAATACTTTCAAATTATCTTATATAACGTTAAACTATTGAGACGTGAATACTTCTAAATCATTTCTATGTAGCTTTTATGTTTGTTTAATGATATTTAATATTCAAATGCATTTTAATTTTTTTATAATGAAAACATCTATTTAACATGTGATTTAATAGGCCAATACATAAAATCTATAAAATTTAAAACTTTGCATTAGTCGAAGTTACTTTTATTCAATCCTGCATAAACCCAGAAGAACCTTGATGAATGAAGTCAAGATTAGCAGCATCGTCCAACAGAGCAGCTTGGGGATGTTGAGCCTGATATTTCAGAAACGCAATCTTAGCTTGAGTTTTTGCCAGTTGCTTCTCCGCATCATGTATCTGTTTTTGCAGTGAAGATACGAGTCCAACACAGCCATAGACAGGGTCCTCGATCCGATACTGTGCCTCCATGCACAATAATTCCGCAGCTTCAGCTCGCAGATTGGGCGGTAGTTGCTACACACGATAACGGAACTTAGACCACATTAACATATATTATTCTGGTCTCGAAACTGAAGTTTACCTGGAGGAGTTTTGCGACGTTACTGGCGCCATAGATTCGGTGGACAGAAACAAATCTTTGTGGAATATTGGGTGGGAAATAAGGAGAGAAGATGCAATCAGGAGGGCATTTTCTTCTTAAATATCTGCAGGCAGCACAACGGCCTGGATTCATGGCAACGAGATTATGAAAATCTATTGAACGCTCTTTGAAGGATTCTCAAAATCTATTGTTATTCGAACAAATCTATCAAAGATTTGGATTAATATATAGTAAAATTTAGTATGGTTCATATGGCATTAGCATTGGACAGAAGAAAATCATGCAACAGCTATATTTTTATTTTAAATTTTGAGAGATTTAGAGTAGAAAGTTGCTAATGTATAGGAATTGCCATAGTTTGGAGGAAGAAAAATGGTAATTAATTTTTTTTTCATTTGAATTCAAAATAAAGCTTAACAAATGATGGAGTAAATATATTAATTATCAGTTGATTTAATGAGATGAGACATCAAAATTTTTAAGTAAAATAAAATATTAGAATCTTAATATTATAAATAAATAAAAAAACTGAATTAAAATGATTGTCACCATTAAAAAGTTCAGATTACACGACCAAAATAACAAAGATTACACAACCAAAATAACAACACAACTGCAACATTACATGAACAAAATAAAACACAGCAAACCCAACTCCAAGTTTCCTATCATTCAAACTTAAACTATATATTATATATAGGCCATGCATAAACTATATGCATATAATTTGAATGCATTCCATCAACTAGCAAGTTTAATGGAGCTGCTTCCGGTTCATGATTGGATTCGGATGCTTCGAAGTGATGGTGTCAATCGAA
Source organism: Hibiscus syriacus (assembly GCF_006381635.1). Classification (NCBI taxonomy): domain Eukaryota; kingdom Viridiplantae; phylum Streptophyta; class Magnoliopsida; order Malvales; family Malvaceae; genus Hibiscus; species Hibiscus syriacus. Next base: position 2,828,257 of record NW_024061833.1, read on the forward strand.
CAGATTGCCGAAGTTGAACAAGGAAGCTAGGAACTCATCTTCTTGGGAAACCTGCAATGATAAAATCGTAAACGTAAAAAAGAAAAAAAAAACGAAAAGGAAAGTTATTGATGAAGAAAGAATTTGAATTAAATATAATGCTAAATAAACTTCAGTGATGAAATCATGGTAACATGCCTGATCATTTGATGAGTTATCTTCAGCAGTTAGGGCATCATCGTTCACTTGGAATAAGCTGCTGAGTAAGTCAGGGTCAATCGGTTGTTCCTCTACCTGGGTTTGTTGCTATATACATTACAACAGATGAGTATGAGAGCATGATCCATAACAAAGAAAATTTAGTTTTGGAAATTGAACTTTGCCTGATTAGTGTTTCCAGATTCATTGGAAGGGTTTGCATCGCCAGCAGCAGCAGCAGTATCGGTGTTGATCAACTCTTCAAGAGCACTTTGAATCTGCGGAGGCACGAATATTGTCGAATTGAAGGGTAACAGGTGGTGGTAGAGATAACCGGAATCAAAATAATGCACTTGCCTGGCTAACACCTTGTTCATTCCAAGGAGCGTTATCTTCCAGGGACTCGTCAATGTCGGAGTTCAGAAGTTCATCCAGTGAGGGGTAGATTTCCGGGTACAATGAGCCGAAAGAAAACTCCGGATTGTCGTCGCCACCGCCGCTGCCAGAACCAGCTTGTTGCTGTGCCAATCAAAAACAAATTGTTTCGAGAAAGAAGATCAATATATAAAACCAATTCACTCAATCACTAGAATAGAAATGTAGTATATACCTGATTAGACGATTGATACTTCTTGGACCCAAGGATGAGGTCGCTGAGTTCGTTGAGGTAAGCATCGTCAAGTTGCAGATCAAAACCATTATTCAGCAGCTCGTCAGAATTATAATCGGTCACTCCTGGATAGTCGAGACCCGGCAGCATCGTGTTTGCTTGTTGCTTCGACGCAGTAGACCCTGGTGGAACTTGGTTTGTTTCATGTAATACCGGCGAAGATAACACTCCTGGAGCCAGATAATCAAAAGTTTGATTCCCCATGGATGCAACATTCATGTTCTCATTGAAAACACCAGTCATTGAATCATAGCCACCGTTAAGTTCATCAGCATTCAAGCTACTCCCAGCGTAGCTAGTATTATTGCCGTCGTAATCGGGATTCAGACTAGAGCAGGACTGGGAACCGCTCATGCTTCCGAAGATCCCGTTGGTTCCGAATGTCGAACTCGGAGAGCGAAGACCAGGTGAACCAAACCTGAACTGGGATGAGGAACCAGCATCGTAAAAGCCAGACCTTGGTTGAATCTGCTGCGGGTACGATGGCAACGAGTTAGAAGAGTTCATCAGGCCACCAGATAATCCCGGTCGATTACCCAGATAGGTCGGATTCATCAGGTTCCCAGAGAGCAGTGGCTTGTTAGCTTGGTGGGACAGTAAACGGGATTGTCCACCGCCATATGGCTGAACCCTGTTGCTGCTTGAAGCACCATGATTACCATAGCCGAAGGTTCCATACCTAGTAGTATTATGAGGCGAATAATTCCCTCCATAGCCAGGATAGGATGTTAAGCCCCTCAATCGTTGCAGTTCTTGCAGTCGAGCGTATTCTTGAGCTGTTTTCATCAACAGTGGATGGCCAGCTGCGAAAGTAGACTTGAGGAACCTGTCGAACATGGCCTTTGATTGAAAACAACCCCTTTCTGCGATTCGCTTTAAGAAGAGGCGATACTTCTGCAATATTTACATATCCACAAGAAGTATTAGGGATATTACAAAACCACTAAGAAAGATAGTGACAAGTACTTTCTGAGAAAAAAATTAAAGGGATCTAAGTAGATAATTAGCCAAAAGCGAACCTGTAAATGACTAGCCACATTTTCTCTGGTTAAGCCTCGGACATTCATATGCTCAAGAATCTTCTTGGGAACAGCTTCTGCTGGAGTTAAACATGAAAAGAAAACAAAGTTTCATCAGTTAGATAGGCATTTTCAAATCAAAATTATCGATGATGATGATGTGTGTATATATATACATACTTTCGAGGCCAAGATCTCGCAAGGCATCTAAGAACTGGTGATGAAGTGGGTTTGTCAGACCACCTTAGCCTTCCTGGCCTTCTTTGGCTTGAGTTTAGGGTTATTGTCTTCATCTTTTCCATTCTTGTCCTTCCCCGGTTCCTTTCTTTTGGAACCTCTTTGACCATCATCCCTTTCATTATTCACAGGAGATGACAATCGTCTCATGTTGCCGATGCATAGTTTTCGACCGACGATGACAAAGAGTCTCCTTCGATTTCTCGATAGCCAGGGATTTACCTTTCTTGCCAACAACGGCATACTGCCATACATCCTTGAGACATCGGGGCTCACAGGTTTTACTATGAAAAACACAGCTCCTCCCACTAAGCTATCCAGCATCACACGTTCACTGTCATCGGAGGACATTACTGCACTCGTTGAAAAGTGTTAAAGTTTCAGACTTTCAGTCGCTGTAACTCGTAAAAGGAAAAGGAAAGCCAGTACTTACTGATAACGGGGAGTTTTCTGAATTCCCGTTTGATTTGTTTTTGGAGCTCGATCCCATTCATTTCTGGCATATGAAGATCTGTGACCACTAGGTCAATATTGTCTGGATTTGCCCGAAGAACAGACAACGCTGCCAAGGGATTCTTAACACTTGTAACTGAAACATAAATGAGTATACTTTACCATGAAGAAAGTTTCAACTTTTTTTTCCTGGGAACAGAACATTGATATGAAAAACCCTAAGAAAAAAGTCACTGGAATGAGCGAAATCACCATGAAAAGAACTAAAAACAAAGTTTACATAGATATACCTTGATAACGAAACCCTCTTAACATGGCGGAGACGATTGCCAGAGAATGGAATCATCATCAACCAAGATTGTGATTTTCAAAACGGAGAGCATACTGCAAAAGCCCTAGGATTTGAAAACTCTCTTCCACTCGGTCTCATCATCAGACCCCATCTTTCTCTTTCTCTCTTCTCCTCTAGTTTGATTTGGGAGCAACAATGGCCGCACTTATTTATATTTTGAGTACCAGAAGTAAGCAGATTCGTGGCTGCAAATTTGGTGATACAAATGGCAGGGAACTGTGTCTACACTCTACACACAAGCAAAGTCCGTTTGTTTTGTTTCTCTTTTGAAATTATTTGATTTAATCTGCAGTTTCTCTTTTGATTCTTTGAACATGAAATGATGAAACTATGAAGAACAAGACAACATTGGGGGATGAAGAACTATCGCCCCTTGAAATTTTACAGGAATTTATGATGAAAATCCAGTGTATAATCTAAATTAAATGAGATTTACCAAAAATAATAGTCTCTTACATGGAAATGCTTAGCGTAAAAGATTTGTCCATATTTATGTTCAAACCCTCTTCCTATGTTCAACATATTTTCCGGTTTAGTAATAAGACACGTTATCAAAAGAAATAATCATAAGTTCCGGATGAAAATTAAAAGATTAAAAAAGAAAAGTGCACATATAATGTTTGGATTAATTAACAATTTAATACGTAAAAAAAGGGTATTTAACAATATAAACGATCATATCTTTGATATTATTAACGTGAAATATTATGATTAATAATCTAAATAAAGTTATTTTTTTGTAAAAGAGTATTAAAATAACGATATTTAACGATATAACGGTCTTATCTCATCTTATCTTTAATATTTTTCATATGAAATGTGTATTCTTTTTTACTTAGCATGTGAAACATATTATTATTTAATAATCCAAAACGATATTTAATGATATAACGATAAAAAATTATCTATAAAATCCTTAGCATGTAATACAACACTTTATTTAATAATCTCAAATGATGGTACTTGATACAACAATCAACAATTCACCTTCAACGTTATTACCACGCAATACATTACTTTTTTAACAACTTAGAATAACGTCATTTAAATATATATCATATCTTAACATTATTAATGTAGGAACAATCCTTGTTTAAAATTCAAAATAACCATATAACCATGATATATCATCTTTAATAACATTGTTAAGGTTTAATAATGTAAAACAATATTCACAAGTGTCATAACCATTTTTTTTTATAAAAATAATTTATATTATTTTAAAACGATTACGACTTTAATTTAGAAAATTGGTGATTATGGATTAATTAAAATTAAATTGAAAATGAGTCGCCATCGACCTTTGGGTTGGGCAGTCGAATACCTAAGAACGTCTTTTAAAAACAATTTTAAGAAAAATAGTTTTATAAGACAAAATTTGATCTGCGTTACCAAAGATTCACTTAAAACATGTTCGGGAGTCGGTTACGTGTGGGGAAGGATAAACACCCCTACAACGCCCAAATTGGTACTGTGTCGCTTACACACCGTCGTAAATGATGGAAATTATAAATCGTATATAAAGTTAAAAAAATGATCTATTTATCGAACATTGATTAATTTGCTTCGAATTATTTAATTAGAGAAAATTCTTTAACTAAAAAAAAAATCTCGAGATTAACCATCCTCCGTCGGGAAAGCTAACTCGTCTATTCTTATCTTTAAAAGAATATTCCTCATTAACAAAGATACGAATGGAATATACAAAAAACGATATTTTCATACAACAAAATAAATTGATAAAAAATAAATCGAATATACATAAAAATTTGATGTTTACATACAACAAAATAAACTAAATAATGAATCGAATATAAAATGTAGAACAAAATTGACAATTTGCATGAAATGAAATAAATTATTATTCAGAGACATTCATTACAATGTTCGGCTTAAAATAAAAGAATTAATTAGCAAGATAAAATCAATTTTATTTCACGTTCACATTTGTTTAAATGTCGTATCGGATTACGCCGCTTCGATCAAGCGATGCTTTCCACGCCCATTCCACGAAAGACAGTTCTTGAAGATATTCGAATAAAGGACATTAAAATGAATATATAATCATAATTACTTAATAAACGGTTTTAAAGCACAACATACCTTCATGTACGTACTAAAAACATTAAGTAACAAAGTAAATACATCATACTGCACCTATATATATATATATATATATATATATATATATATATATATATATATATATATATATATATATATATTATATATATATATATATATATATATATATATATATAATATATATATATATTGACAATAACAGTAAAAATATATACATCAACACAATACAATTATAAGTAAATATCTAAAACAATAAAACAACAAGGACTATAAGCATAAAATAAATACTTGAACCTTAAATACCACATTATATATAAGAATCATATGCGAATGAGATTAAACATAAGGTATAAATAAATTACCCAATTTACTAATTAATACAAGTGGCCGGAATGAACACTAAATAATATCATCTGTCAAAAAGGAATACTTAGACGAACAGCCATACGAGATCAAACATTACTTAAACCAAAGGATAACAATATGAAACAGTGACCAAAGTGTAAGTGTAACAGAATTCAAAGCTTAAAGTAAATTATGCAAAAATTCTATCTGACTAAAATGAAAAGAATACAAGATCAGCAGTCCAAAAGCTAAACAGATAAACAATATAAAAAAAACAAATGTGACTAAAATAAAATATTAGCAGATTACAAAGCTCAAAATGAAAAGATAAACTTTCATTGGAATGATCAAATCACAAACATTACAGAATTAAAAGGATCTAACTGCGGTTTATCCCAAACATAAAAAAATGCGTGAGAGATTACAGAATTAAAAGGACCCAATCTGATATTAGACCCTAAAAACCCAGAACGTGCAGGTAAGCTTGCAAAACTAGGAGGACCAAATAAGCTATTTACCCTGTTTTGTTTGAAAAACACGGTGAAATGGGGTTTAAACGACGTCGTTTGGTTGTGGTCATATACCACGCTTAAGGGTTTCTAAAACCCTATTCTCTCATTTTTATTTCTTTCCCCCCTCAGCCGTGCCTTTCTCCATCCTTCACCGAGCTCTCTCCATCATTCACCGAGGATGGAAGCTATTAACTCCCGGCCCCTAGCATCTCTTCTCTCATCTACAACAACCCCCTAACCTACTTAAACCCAAAACAAACCCCATTTTTCGAACCCTAACAAACCCTAGCATAAAGAAAAGACTTTACCTTCAGAGGTGGTTCCTCCTAGCTTCGACGAGGTCACTAGGGTTGAATCTACAAGGTAAGTAAGTTGTGGTTTCGGATTTTTCTTTTTTCTCTTCGTTTTTTCTCCTCGATTTCTTTGTATTTTTTCTGTTCGAATGGTTTTTTTTTTCTCTCTGTCTTTCTCTGATTTATGTGGGATATTTGGTGATAATGATGAAGCCTCTACATAGGTGAAATGATTTTCCAGATTTTGCTATGTTAAATCCCGAAAAATCGGGATTTAACTTATTTTAAAATGGGGTTTTAAATAGGTTACTGTAAATGATAACTTGGGACTGATTTGGGGACGTTTTGCACTGTAGATGACGCTGGTGACGTGGGAACGGCGGCTGGACCATCGGAGTGGGCCGGAACAGTAACGGCGGCGTGGCACCCTTTCCTCTGTTGGGCGGCTGCTGATGATATTTAGGGTTTCAAACCCTAATTACTTTGGGTTACTGAACGGGCCTGGGATTAGTATTGGGCCTGAACCGGGTCTGGGCTCCAAGTCTTGTAATTTTGGGTCGGGCTTGGTATCTGATGGGCTTCGGGTTTGAGCCTGCAAATTTTGTAATATATTAATAATAAATAATAAGATGAAATAATAATAATAATAATAATAATAAATAACGAAAAAAACCCGGACAAAACGGGTGTCTACAGCTGCCCCTCTTTGCACATTCTTGTGTTAACAAGAATAGGGCAAAGATGATAAGACAACACGTTTTTGTCTGGTTCTCTTCCATTTATACATAGAAATTGGATAATATTGGTTGTTGGGGACGACACTGCTCGTACGTGATGAAGAGTTTGGTTATCTATGGTTGACACGGCTCCTACGTGATGAAGAGATCTGGTCGGGGAATGACACGGTCATACGTGATGAAGAGTTCTGGCCATCTAAAGGTGATAACACGGTTCCTACGTGATGAGGACGGCTGGTTATCTAGGGTGACACGGCTCATACGTGATGAAGAGATCTGGTCGGGGAATGACACGGCTCATACGTGATGAAGAGTTCTGGCCATCTAAAGGTGATAACACGGTTCCTATGTGATGAGGACGGCTGGTATCTATGGTTGACACGGCTCATACGTGATGAAGATCTGGTCTGGGGATGACACGGTTCCTACATGATGAGGACGACTGGCCTTTTTAGGAGTTATGGTTTCTAGAGAAACCAGATTAAAGATTTGTTTCAAATAAACTCAAAGATGATATTTTTTTTTAAAAGCAACTGTCTCAAAAGAGAAAAATTCGTTTTAAGGGAAACGACTCAAAGACGACGTTTAAAGGGAAAAACTGTCTCAAATGAGACAAATTCGTTTAAAGGGAATTGATCTCAAAGATGTTTGTTTGTTTCAAGGGAAACAAATTCAAAGATGGTAAATTTTGTTTTCCAAATAAACAAACTCGAAGATTTTTCTCACAGAAACCGTCTCGAGAGACACAAAATTTTGTTTCCAAAGAAAGAGATTCAATGATTTTTTTTTTTTTCAAAGAAATTGTTTTAAGGGATAAAACATTGTTTCCAGAGAGAAACAAACTCAAAGATGATCTTGTTTTAAGAGAAAATGTTTCAAGAAAATGTTTCAAGTGAAACGACTCAAAAATGGTTTATTTCAATTGAAACAAACTCAAAGATTTTGTATTTCTAGAGAAACTGCCTCAAGGGAGTCAAAATTTGTTTTAATAAAACAATCTCAAAGGTGGGTATTTTCAAAAGAAGTTGTCTCGAGAGACAAAATTTTGTTTCAAAGGAAACCAACTCAAAGATTTTTCAAAAGAAATTGTCTTTAGGAGATAAATTTTTTCAAAAGAAATAGACTCAAAGATATTTGTTTCAAAAGAAACACTCAAAGATTTTTATTCAAAAGGAACAGACTCAAAGATTTATCTCAAGAGAAACTGTCTCCAGAGACAAAATTCGTTTTAAGAGAAAAAGATTCAAAGATTGTCGATATTGTTATATGGAAATAATCTCAAAGGTGTTTTCAAAAGTGTTTATTTTGTTTCAAATGAAACAATTTCAGGATTTGTTAAAGGGGAAACTGTCTCGTGCGAGACAAATCAGCTTTGAAAATCTCAAGTGATATTAATTTTGCTTTAAGTACAACAACCTTGAAATTTGTATTATGAGAGAAAATGATGTCTCAAGCGAGACGAAATTTGCTTTAAGATATAGTCTCAAATGAGACAAAGTTTGTTTTTGAGGAAACGATCTCAAGTGAGATCAACTTGTTAATGTGAAAACAAATTCGAAATTGGATCTCAAAGGGAAAAGGTCTCAAGCGACGAAATTTGTTTTAAAGAACAACAATCTAAGGTGAGATTAATTTTGTTTTAAGTGAATCAAATTCAAAATTGGTATCTCAAAGGAAAATGTCTCAAGCGAGACGAAGTTTGTTTTAAGAATTTGTCTCAAACGAGACAAAATTTGTTTTTAGAAAGCTGTCTCAAGCGAGACAAAATTTGTTTCAAGAAAAACACCCTCAAAGGCGATAAAAAGTCTGTTTGTTCATGCACGTTAAGGAAATGTCTTGATTGTTGACTTTAGGAAGCCCAAATCATTGTTTCTGTAAGTTAGACATCTGGTCATTTCCGAGCTTTGATTTTCCTGAGAGATCAAAATGATGCATTTTGACTGACTATATTGGATGTTATGATGGATGTCAAGATGAAATTTTTTGATTTTTTGTCCAATTTGTCCCCAAGTGAGGAGAAAAATGTCTTTAATATATATGATGATAAATGTTTGATGCAAATTTTATGTATATGTATGTATGTATTGATGTATGTATGTATTGATATGTTTGTATTGATGTATGTATGTTGATTTGTGAGGGGAAGGGTTGTTTGTGCAGTCTTCATTCTATCACTGACTTAGTTTGTCTTCATTTCCACCATGGTGTACTCTTGCACACCTTGATCTGAGATAATTTGTTTCCTTGCCCCAGCAAATTTGCCCCAAATAGCTCTCTTGCCCAACTTCGATTCTGAGCTTCGGAGATATTTGTTGAATTCCAAGATATTTCCGGAGAGATTATCTTGTTTGAAAATGTTTTCTTCTTCTCAAATTTTCAAAATTTTGAAAAATATTGCCTCCTTCTAAGTTTCACAATTGAAGCCAATCATAAAACATGAATCATTGGATATCAAAAGAATCAAATGCTCTTTTAATCATTGATAATTACAAATCTTTGACAAATATCAAGATCGACAGGTGGGTTTAGAGGTTGGCTACCTAAATTCTAAGGTGTGTTTCATCCATTGGTCCTCGTGAAGGTAATGACATACCCCTTTTTCTTGATTTGGCATTTTAATCGAAGGCGATCAAAATGACACCACTAGCATAGTCACTTGCTAAACTCTTTAGAACACTTTTGTTTCAGTTCTCTGAAACCTTCAATTTGTTCAAGCTTCGTAGACTTACCTAGTCAAGGTAGTGCAGAAATCGGTCTAAAAACGAGAATTCTAAGTGCTCGTGTGAAGTCGACTATAACAGGTTCCTCAACTCCCTTAGTCCATATTCATCGAAAATCCTTATTTATTAAATTTGATTTAATTGCCATTGTTTGGCTAGCTGAATTCAGCTTTATTGCACATATATTTTATAATTGCCTTATCAGGCTAGCTGAAGGATTCATGTCGTCACAAAGTCTTCGACTTGACAACCACAGTGGAGCATACACCGGATTGCCAAATACCCGATCAATGTCATGGTTTGAATGTACTCTATTCATAAAGCCAGGGCTTTCGAGTTTCCCCTATTACCAATTGCTTTAGCGGAATAGCTCAGCTTTATTGTATACATATATGTTTTGTTTGTTGTTTACGTATTCCATTTCTTAAACTCGCTGAGGAGAACCTGTTATAGTCTCGGTGTTTGTTGAAGGTCAGAAAATCTCATCGTTAGAGTTCAATTCCCAAGCAACTGACCTAAACTAGATCATCTACTTGACCATTCCATCTGAGAAGATTATGATCATCATTGAACGTCATAAACAGAAATAATAACCAATTAGTTTTGCAATCTCATGTGCTAGTTGCCCCATTTTATCCGCTCCTAACATACCTGAATGCCAAACCTTTGATTGACTCTTTATGTGAACAGAAAACTAGCTCGGTCCCTGCAAGAAAATGGTATGTATTCTGGTGTACTCTGGATTAGGATCAAGGGTCATTGTTTTGCAGGATTCAATCTTGTCTTTGTCAAAGATTTACAACCTCAATTATTAAAATGCTTTTAATTAAAATGATATTCAAAGAATTCAAGATTAAAATTGCTCATTGTCATTTTTTTTAAAGGAAAGTATTTTATTTACAATGTTCGAACGTCGCGACTTACAAAAATTTAAACATAAGAAGACGAAAAAAAAAAAAAAATTCAAACAATGTCACGCATGAGAATGCAACAAAATCTCCTGATGGATGCCCCGACCGACTTCCGATCAGAATGCCCCATTACACATTGAACGTTAATGTCCCTGAATCGATCAGATCTTGGACCTTGCTTTAATGCCCTACAATTCTCAGTGGTATGCCCTGAGATCCCAATGTGATAGCTGCATATGGCATTAATATCATGGCCTTCAGGATATGGGTCAGTTCTTGGTTTGGATTGAACTGGAATCACCAGGTTGTTCTCAATTAGAGCTGGGAGCAATTCCTCATATGTCGGAATTGGATTGATGCATGTCTTTTTACGAAAAACATTATGAGACACGGTCCCCAGATTGGTTAAATCCACTGACTGACCTCAGCTCTTTCCTCAATGTCAGTGTGGCTAGTACCACATATCTGGCCATTATTAATAGCTCTTTCAATCATTTCTCCACACATGACAATGTCAGAGAAACTCTTAGTGGCAACCCCTATCATGTAGTCGATATAAGGAGACTGTAATGTATCTATGATATAGTGATGAACTCTCTTTCAGTCATTGGTGGATGCACTTGAGATGCAATATCCCTCCATCGTTGTGCGTACTGTCGAAAACTCTCATAATTCTTCATCCCCATATTCTGAAGCATTGTTCGATCGGGGGCCATATCAATCATGTTCTGTATTGGCCCAGAAAAGCACAACCAAATCCCTCCAGGAGCGGACTTGAGAACGACTCAGCTGGTTATACCACCTAGAAGCAGGTCCAGTCAGACTATTTTGGAAGCAGTGCATCAACATCCGATCATTTTTAGTGTATCCAGTCATCCTTCGAATAAACATCGAGAGATGGACATTAGGGCAACTGGTTTCATCGTACTTTTCAAACTCAGGCATCTTGAATTTGGGCGGGAGCACCAGGTCAGGAACTAGCACTAGTTCTTGCATCCATCCGTTGTGAGAGCTTTGTCCTATCATTCCCTGGAATGTCTTTCTGCACCACTGTTTCAGATTCTCCGGATCTCGTTATTGACTCTTTTCATCTTATCAGGATTTGACATGCTGTGATTAGTAGAATTACCCTGAAGATTTATCACATTTGTACGAGCTTTAGTAGTGATAGCTTACATGGCGGCTTGGAAGCTTATGGGGCGAAATAATTATTGGGGATTAGCGTGGTTATCACACATTCGGAGGTTCCTCCGGTCGAGGAAATCTCTTTGCTTCTTCCTTGGTTGAGCTCATCCTTTTTGTTACCATTTGGCCAACTAGGTCTTTTGGTTTTGCAGGATACGATCCACAATGGTCTTTTGTATCTGCTCCATTTTAACCTCCCACTCAACTTGCATCTTTTGCAAACTCTCGTTCAGCTCTTTCTTTAATTCCTCAAATTTTGCATCCATTCTCAGTACTGTGTGAATGCAATTGCACAGTTAGAAGTGCTTCCTCAAAGTTTCCAGCAAGGTATGATTAATGCATGTAAACATGCTTAAATGAATGTTATGCAAAATGCAACGATGCAAATGCAAATGCAGAATGTTGATCCCAACAATGAATATTTTAGAACAATTTTCACTAGAAATAAAAGTTTTCACTTAAGACAGTCCACTTTACAGACTTGACTTCTCTCAGATGTTGAATCTGAAATGGGTCGCTGCTTCATCTTGGATCTTCATCCTTGAAAATGATGCCCTCAAGCGTTTTGTAAACAGACTCTTTAATGCCCCGGTGATGCTGAAGTCAGTGCACTCTTCGATGAATAACGTCGGAACGATCGTAAATAATAATCTATTGCTGGATTAATCCCCAGACTTCAGTCTTAAATGTTGCACGATCTTCGAGCTCACTGCTTTGTCTCGGATCTTTGTATTTGGAACTGATGCCCCTAAAGCATTCTGTAGCCTAACTCTGTTAATGCCCCAGTGGTGCGGAAGTCAGTGTATCGCTCCTTGATAAATAGCGATGAAATGATCGTAGATAAAAATCGACTGCTGGATCACTCATCGGATCAGTGGCTCATCATTTTAGTCTCGAACGTTGCACGATCGTCTTGAGCAAGTCTCCTTATTGTACTCTGTGCATTTCTTTTTAGCCTTCGGTGCATGTCTGTGTACGCGACTGCTTGGTTGAAAACTTTTATCTCTTCTTGTGAAAATTTCTCTCGAATATCCCCTTGCTGATCAACATTTTCGCATTATGTTATGATGAGCAATGTAAAGAAGAATGAAAAAAACAAAACAACAGGAAATAAATAAGTTAGTGCACACAAAGAAAATAAAAGAAATTAGTTAGTACAGGTAAGACAATCGATATAGATAAAAGTGTTATTAAAAGATGAATATAACACCTACCCATCATGATATCTACCCGAGCATGCTTTAAATAGATAATAGTCCTACCCGTACATGTTATCTACCCAAATGAATAATTTCAAAAAATTGGTCCTAACCGTATGGTATCTAGTTCGTATGCTTTTATTCAAAAAGAAAACAAATTCTACGAAATTAAAAACAAAAGATAAGGGTTTAGAAACACTCCTCCTTTGTGTACACCTAGTTTGGGTACCTACTGACGGACAAAGGTTCGATATGACTATACCTAGGGTGATAGTTCGACGGTTCACTATATGCTTGGTTTCGGCCCTAACGGAAAAAAGGGACTCGAATTGTCCTTGATGTCGGTGCCCCCTTGGGCTGCCAGACCCTCAATCCTTACCCATTACAGGTTTCAAACGGACCGAGTTCAATTCGAGGGGATTCACTGCCTTATACCCATACGAGGAATAAATTCCTACGAAGGTATAAGGTATGTATCCCATGGGTTATTTGCTAAAACTCATACGAAGAATAAATTCTTACGAGAGTAAAACATTCACCCGACTAACTTGGATCGAAGCTCGTGTCTAGAGCTCATGTTATGTGAATGCACGTGATGTGTGTGAGGAGGAACGTACCTACCTTCGACCCAAAAGGAAAACAAAACAAGGAAAAAAATGATAAAATCTTGATAAAGCTGAAAGCCAAAAATAAATGTTAGTATGACAAAAACGAAGCAATTAAAAATTTCAATAAACGGATCATAAGTTAACTATGTACTCAACTTATAATTTCCACTAAGACGACAATGTGTAAGCGACCTACAGCTTGACTCTCTAAAAAAAGTCCCCAGCGGAGTCGCCAAGCTGTCATAACCATTTTTTTTTTATAAAAATAATTTATATTATTTTAAAACGATTACGACTTTAATTTAGAAAATTGGTGATTATGGATTAATTAAATTAAATTGAAAATGAGTCGCCATCGACCTTTGGGTTGGGCAGGTCGAATACCTAAGAACGTCTTTTAAAAACAATTTTAAGAAAAATAGTTTTATAAGACAAAAATTTGATCTGCGTTACCAAAGATTCACTTAAAACATGTTCGGGAGTCGGTTACGTGTGGGGAAGGATAAACACCCCTACAACGCCCAAAATTGGTACTGTGTCGCTTACACACCGTCGTAAATGATGGAAATTATAAATCGTATAAAGTTAAAAAAAATCTATTTATCGAACATTGATTAATTTGCTTCGAATTATTTAATTAGAGAAAATTCTTTAACTAAAAAAATCTCGAGATTAACCATCCTCCGTCAGGAAAGCTAACTCGTCTATTTCTTATCTTTAAAAGAATATTCCCTCATTAACAAAGATACGAATGGAATATACAAAAAACGATATTTTCATACAACAAAATAAATTGATAAAAATAAATCGAATATACATAAAAATTTTGATGTTTACATACAACAAAATAAACTAAAATAATGAATCGAATATAAAATGTAGAACAAAAATTGACAATTTGCATGAAATGAAATAATTATTATTCAGAGACATTCATTACAATGTTCGGCTTAAAATAAAAAGAATTAATTAGCAAGATAAAATCAATTTTATTTCACGTTCACATTTGTTTAAATGTCGTATCGGATTACACCGCTTCGATCAAGCGATGCTTTCCACGCCCATTCCACGAAAGACAGTTCTTGAAGATATTCGAATAAAGGACATTAAAATGAATATATAATCATAATTACTTAATAAACGGTTTTAAAAGCACAACATACCTTCATGTACGTACTAAAAACATTAAGTAACAAAGTAAATACATCAATACAACATGCACCTATATATATATATATATATATATATATATATTGACAATAACAATAAAATATATACATCAACACATACAATTATAAGTAAATATCTAAAACAATAAACAACAAGGACTATAAGCATAAAATAAATACTTGAACCTTAAATACCACATTATATATAAGAATCAATATGCGAATGAGATTAAACATAAGGTATAAATAAATTACCCAATTTACTAATTAATACAAGTGGCCGGAATGAACACTAAATAATATCATCTGTCAAAAAAGGAATACTTAGACGAACAGCCATACGAGATCAAACATTACTTAAACCAAAGGATAACAATATGAAACAGTGACCAAAGTGTAAGTGTAACAGAATTCAAAGCTTAAAGTAAATTATGCAAAAATTCTATTCTATGACTAAAATGAAAAGAATACAAGATCAGCAGTCCAAAAGCTAAACAGATAAACAATATAAAATAAAACAAATGTGACTAAAATAAAATATTAGACAGATTACAAAGCTCAAAATGAAAAGATAAACTTTCATTGGAATGATCAAATCACAAACATTACAGAATTAAAAGGATCTAAACTGCGGTTTATCCCAAACATAAAAAACATGCGATGAGAAGCTTGCAAAACTAGGAGGACCAATAAGCTATTTACCCTGTTTTTTGAAAAACACGGTGAAATGGGGTTTAAACGACGTCGTTTGGTTGTGGTCATATACCACGCTTAAGGGTTTCTAAAACCCTATTCTCTCATTTTTATTTCTTTCCCCCCTCAGCCGTGCCTTTCTCCATCCTTCACCGAGCTCTCTCCATCATTCACCGAGGATGGAAGCTATTAACTCCCCGGCCCCTAGCATCTCTTCTCTCATCTACAACACCCCTAACCTACTTAAAACCCAAAACAAACCCCATTATTTCGAACCCTAACAAACCCTAGCATAAAGAAAAGACTTTACCTTCAGAGGTGGTTCCTCCTAGCTTCGACGAGGTCACTAAGGGTTGAATCTACAAGGTAAGTAAGTTGTGGTTTCGGATTTTTCTTTTTCTCTTCGTTTTTTCTCCTCGATTTTCTTTGTATTTTTTCTGTTCGAATGGTTTTTTTTTTCTCTGTCTTTCTCTGATTTATGTGGGATATTTGGTGATAATGATGAAGCCTCTACATAGGTGAAATGATTTCCAGATTTTGCTATGTTAAATCCCGAAAAATCGGGATTTAACTTATTTTAAAATGGGGTTTTAAATAGGTTACTGTAAATGATAACTTGGGACTGATTTGGGGACGTTTTGCACTGTAGATGACGCTGGTGACGTGGGAACGGCGGCTGGACCATCGGAGTGGGCCGGAACAGTAACGGCGGCGTGGCACCCTTTCCTCTGTTGGGCGGCTGCTGATGATATTTAGGGTTTCAAACCCTAATTACTTTGGGTTACTGAACGGGCCTGGGATTAGTATTGGGCCTGAACCGGGTCTGGGCTCCAAGTCTTGTAATTTTGGGTCGGGCTTGGTATCTGATGGGCTTCGGGTTTGAGCCTGCAAAATTTTGTAATATATTAATAATAAAATAATAAGATGACGATAATAATAAATAATAATAATAATAATAAATAACGAAAAAACCCGGACAAAAACGGGTGTCTACAAACACAACATAAACTTGGTGTGTGAAAGTGAAAATAACCCCCATAGTATGAATTGAACCAAAAGGACACACAAATCTATTAAATTTATCCCATTGTAGGAGAATCTCAGACCCTTTGTTTTCTTTTATACAGACTGTCATTAGGGCCGACAGCTTCACATTTGGAATTTGCAACTTGGGTTTTACCTTATCAAACACGTCTACCACTATCATCCAAGCAGCACCTGAAGTAAAAACTCAGTATATTAGACCAGGTGTAGGCCATTTGTTATCTCTCCAATCTGTTGCTTCTTTTATCACCAGATGACCAGGCTCAAACAAAACACTGGGGAAAAGGTTATTCAAGGTGACTGTACAATGATGCAACTTCAATGAAATCAAACTAGATTATCATAAAGATTCAGTCGTGTTAAACTCGAATCGGACTAATCCTTAAGTGGTGGTGTAAAGCAATATAGCTGGCATAACCCTTGGCAAATGTCACACAAGGCAATGAAATCAAACCCTCCCTTTTTCCATCTTTTGGTAAATGTAAACAATGAATGACAAAAAGCTTCACATAGTTTACTGGTGCACGCTTTCTCCTAGTATGAAAGCAATCAACAAGGCTCCTTCTGGTAAAAGTCCTATAAAGAAACATATTCCAAAGGGAATGCTAGCTTTAAATCTGTAATACATGTACCAGCAGACCTGAAAGAAAAGAAATTTCATGCCAAAATATAAAGAGATAAAGGGAAGCCAAAATGGCCAACAAGAATCAAAAAAGTCAATTGAATCAGATTAATCTGTAGATTTCTCGTGCTGCGGTCAAGAGCTAAATTACCGTAATCAAAATCCAATGATTGAACTCCAAAGTACTTGCCATCTCAGTGCCATACATTCAGTTGGTCTGCTAAATTGATAAACCATTTTCCAGGATTCAATGAAGAGGAAGATTAGATGCCAAGTGTTATTTTATCAAGACAACCAGAAAAGCAATAAGGCTGTTTCAATTAATTAAAGAGGTAGAAGATATGTTCAAGGTTTCTCTAGGATTGCTTAATTACATGCTTTTATCAAAAAAAAAACCCCAATCAGTTGAATAATCACAATTTTATAATCAGTTAGTTGGATACAATTCAGTGAGCATAGAGTGGAAGGTCCACTGATGAGATCATCACGATTATCATTCTGTTCAACAAAAATTTAACAATGAAATCGACATGGTGGACCTGCAAGTGGTAGGTCCATCTTCACACCAACATAGTTTCTTCCTTGAGTAAGCATCTGCTTCTCTCCTAGAGCTATATTCATCAGTGGCAAGCTCATAGTTCATATTCGAAGAAAGGAATAAAATTATCGACAAGTTTTCATTATATGTGGCCCGAATGTTTGAAAAACAAGAAAAAGGAGAGTTATTGGAGTACCTTTCTCTTTAACCAACTGAGATACTTGAAACTCCTTTCCTGCTTTAATATATTCCATAACTGGTAAAGGAGATTCTGGGATGATGCCAACCCGGTCCCTGGTATTTTTAGGTCAGTAGCAGAAGGTCCAGTGAATCAAAAGTCATACAAACAAATGTGCCTCATCAATTATTATTCTTGAAGGGACCCATCAGAAGAGATTTCATAAATCCAAAAGTAAGGAAGAAGATGAGGTTATGAAAAGAATATGGCCTCAGGAATCTAGAAAAGAGAAACAAAAGGGACTAGTCGCCGTCCTTCAAAAAAATAATGGAAATTTCAGCTGAAATATTGTGTCAAACACAATCAGCAAACTGAAAATGACGTTAGCAATATGTAACAAATCAAATTTGTTTCTCCATATCATTAGGGTGATTGATTATTTTAACGATAAGAAGGTCACATGTTCAAATGACAGTTGAATGTTTAACAACCATATCAATCAGTAATAATATCAGTACAGGGTAAAAATGAGCTACGAATACAAGCACAGATGGTTAAATATTGCTGATAAGGACACTGTTGACCCTTCAAGCTGGACTCTTGTTCTGGTGAGTTTAGTGGAAATTCATGTTGCTATCATTTCGACAACTATTCAAGCCCTGTTGGAGCTTAAACACTCTCGTGTTTTATTAAGGGTTCTTAGTATTCTATTTTCTACTTCCACTTGACAGAATTGTGTTGTAATACAATGTTCTAGAGGTTCCTTGTTTCTATAAGAATGTGCATAAAGTTACAAAGGAAGAATGAGATTTAAATAAGAAGAAAACAAAAGAAACAAATACACCTGCAAAAAAGGATAAAAATCATTTATGGGAAACAAAAAACTCTGCCTTCCCTGGAGCTAGTTAAGCCCAAGTGAACCATTCATAATTATGCTATAGCAAATAATATGATTTTTTTTCTTTTTTATATAGAGAGAAAGATTTGGAGAAACAAACCCTCACTGTATTTCCCCCCCTCATAACCTTGTTAAACTAGTGTCACAGTATATATCATACAAGTTTTGAATTGTATTCATTCTTACATTGAAGGATGCAACACTGTTAATCAAGAGCTATGGCAGTTATGAAGGTTAGGGAAGTAATATCTTAATAGTTAAAGACATGAACAAATCGATATGTACAACTACAAACACATAAAATTTACTTCTCTAACACAAAAAGACTTGTCGAGGTAAATATACAAAGTTTTCGACCTATCTGACTTGAAGAGCAGAACATCACTAATAAGTGGTAGACATGATTGTGTTATGGTCGGAGAGGAAGAAGAACGACGAAGAGAGGAGGATCGGAGAAAGGACGAGCGAAGAGAGGAATTGGGAATAAACGAGCAAGGGTTAAGGATTGGAGACAATAATTTGGGAATTGAAGCACGAGAGAGTTATTTGATTAATTTACCTGATGAGATGGAGTAGACAAAGGGATCCAATGAAGGCTGGAGTGGCCCAAAACCAGATGGCCCAATACCTACTTAAGAAAGGAAAAGACAGACAATTCTGTTAGCAGTTTATTATGCCAGCTGGCATTCTTAGATTCTCCTTGTAACTAAATAATACCTGTTGAGAGAACAATTTTTCCTTATGCAATGAATGATGAATTCATCTTCTAAAATTTCTCTTCTTTAAATTCTTCTCTCGTATCTATTCATTTTCTCTTAATCCATAACAATTGGTATTCAGAGCCTCGATTCTGGCAAAATTTTAGTGGGCATGCCAAAGAAGAACCAAACTATGGCGGAAACTGATTTATCTGGGCTACAAAAATAGATCGAAGATCTCGCTGTATTGGTGAAACAGGACCAAGATGAAACTAATCCACCTAAATGGTGGGAAAATCAGGAGAATAGAATCACTACATTGGAGTCTAGAATGGCTACTAACCAAGGCTATGTGGAAGAATTGTTGAAGATTTTGACAGGCAGAACTGGGGAGCAAAAGCATTCTGCTGGTGAGCAGATTGAAGATTTAAAAAGATGGTGAAGCAAAATCAATACCTAGAGACAATGATTACAATGAATAAGGGCTGTTTGGAGCAGATTCTAAGGGACTTGACAGGAAGGACAAATGATCAAGAACCACTCAGCCCTTAAACTGAGCAAACTCATGGAGAGAAAAAAATTGATCAGCTTTCACTTGTGTTCGATAAAATGTTAGCAAGAGTAGATCATGTTGTATTCCCATCCATCACCGGCTCCATGAAAGTTAATTCACGACTACAGCAGAAACAAGCCACGGGAGATGACAAGGCTGCTATGAGGGTTGAGTTGGAATTTGCAAAACAACTTCAAAATCAAATTAAGTTTCCGAAAGAATTGAGTAAGAATTTATCCAAATTCTTTGCTGGTATGGACTCACAAAACAATTCATTAATTTTTCTTCAAAGACAAATGTGGCTCATTTGCTTATGTGTCAAACAGGGGTAACGAAAATAACCTAAATTTTATAGTTCAATCGATGTTGAGGAAAAATTATTTCATGGTGTATATGAATGTCAGTGAACATATATCAATCCTTTATCCTTATGTGTTTAGACTTTGTTGATGGGAAGGGGTATAATTTATTTGGCTAAGAATTTGAGTGTGAATCAAAGGTTACACCTTTTGCTTTCTATTCTATTGAAGTTGTGTATATGGAGCAATTTCAATGTTTATGATATGGACAGCGTCGACCAACCTTTGTGTAGTCCACAATAGATTTGTTACTATGTTCTTGGATTAATCTATAGCAATTGGACTCCTGTTCCTCGAGCTATGAAAGACAACATAGCAACATCAAAACCTAATGGCTATCAAAGTCTTCATACAACAGTAATTTTATTTTTGTATGAAAGCATGTTTTGTCTGGAATTTCATATTAGAACTAGGGAGATGAATTTGATAGTTGAAAGAGGGATTACTGCTCATTATAGTGGGGGAGTCTTTGTTACTGGTCTAGTTGAGACAAGAGGGAAGGCAGTGTACCTTAACAATGCAAACGTAATACTCAGGGTTGGGTGGCTCAATGTAATTAGAAAATGACTAGAGGATATTGTTGGCAACATGATTTCTAGGGAATTTGTGGATACCATCACCAGAGATCTCTTAGGTAGTCGTGACTTTGTATTTACCCCAAGGGGATAGATTAAAAATCTTCCTATATGGGCTATTGTAATTGACTATGCCTACATGATACACATTGATCTTGGAAACAAAATAGTAGCTGCAATGGGCATTGGTAATCTTGTTTCTCCAACACATGTACTCACCAATGTTGAAGCTGTGGAGATTATAATGTATAACGTTCTCTTAAGCAAATCAACTTTTCAAAGGCATAAACATTGGCTGCAACATGCTAAAACACGTAGTGCCAAACAAAAAAATTATGGCATTCTTAAGGGAGAAAGCTACACCATCTGTTGTGGAATTAAAAACAGAGAGAGTAAATAGCTTCATTTCTTACTCTGAAGAGGATAGTGAATCGGAAGAGTTTTCACAGCAGGTTTTAGTTAGACATGGGAATAAAGTTAGTTTCGATGAGCCAAATCTGTTTGACAATGAAGGCGACCAAGTGGCTTCTGTTACTTATATAGAAGGTGGAAGTTTGATAATGATATGTAGTTAGTTGCTCAGTGTGAGGGTTAGAGTGTTGTTGATGCTAATAACCAGAAGTCCTTTCTTACTTTGAATGAACTTAATGAGTTTGATCCCAAGTACTCTGGTATTGATTGGAGGCAGAAGTTGGAGACTAAAAGGGTGCGGTTTTGGTTACTGAGTTGAAGAACATTGCGAATAAGTTGGCTAAATAGATTGCACAAGCGATTTTAGCACAAGTGATTTTAGCCAATGCTAATTTGATGAGATTGGGATATGTTTTGAGGGTGCATCCTAGGGATCATTTTAATCATGTGATATTGGGTGTCGTTGGTTACAAACCGAGAGATTGTGTTGCTCAAATTAATCTCAATACTGTGAAAATGTGGGGGATTGTGAAGTCTATTGTTGACTTGTGTATAAAGTTAAATAAGGGAAATATGTACTTGTGAAGGATCCTTCCAAGCCTAAAATAAGGATTTATGAGATTCCAGCTAATGCTACCGAGAATGATTATGTGGAAGAACTACAGTGTACATTTTCAAGACAGAAATTTGAAATGGAGCATCTTAAAGAAGAAATTAAAACACATGTTATGAATAAGCTAGACTCGAAACAGATGAAAATAGAGTTGTTTGAGGTTAGATTTGATTTGGAAAAGATCATTGTCGTCTTGGGAGGTAAAGAGTGGTGGTACAATACCACTTATCACACTGTTCTTAAGGTTACTCTTTTTCAAGCTTTATATGGATAGAAACCACCTATTATGGTTTGGCCTACAAAGACTCCATTACAAACAGTATAGGATATTATGAATAGCAGAGAACAAATCAAACAATTAGTAAAGCATCAGCTAGAATTGGCTAGTAACCGTATGAAATAGCAGGCAGGTAAAAACAGGTCAGAAAGGGTTTTTAATGTGGGAGATAGGGTTTACCTGAAGTTATAGCCATATAGATAACTTCGATTGCTATACGCAAAAACCTCAAGTTAGCAGCCAGATACTATGGACCTTATAAAATTCTGGAAAAAATAGGAGACTATCAATTAGACTTACCAGATTCATCAAAACTCCACCGAGTCTTCCACGTGAGACTCTTGAAGAAGTTCATCGGGGATTCTTCTGCTACTGCCAAAGAAACTCCTGCAGTCGATGAAGAAGGACAATTCAGAATTAACTATTTGAACATTATGGGAAGACGTATGGTGAATATAAACAATAAACTAGTGACTCATCTTTTGGTTCGATGGGAAAATATGGATGAATCGAATGATACATGGGAAGACTATTCGGTTCTCATAAGGCAGTTTCTTAATTTCGATCCTTGGGGACAAGGCTCGTCTCGTGGGGCGGGTATTGTTATGGTCCGAGATGAAGAAGAACGACGAAGAGATGAGGATTGGAGAAAGGACGAGCGAAGAGAGGAATTGGGAATAAACGAGCAAGGGTAAGGGATTGGAGACAATAATTTGGGAATTGAAGCACGAGAGAGTTATTTGATTAATTTACCTGATGAGATGGAGCAGACAAAGGGATCCAAGAAAGGCTGGAGTGGCCCAAAACCAGATGGCCCAGTACCTGCTTAAGAAAGGAAAAGACAGATAATTCTGTTAGCAGTTTGTTATGCCAACTGGAATTCTTAGATTCTCCTTGTAACTAAATAATACCTGTTGAGAGAACAATTTTTCCTTATGCAATGAATGATGAATTCCTCTTCTAAAATCTCTCTTCTCTAAATTCTTCTCTAGTATCTATTCATTTTCTCTTAATCCATAACAGATTGCTTTCTTCACCAAGGAACATAATTATTGAAATTACCTCACTAAATTTCTTGAACGGTAAGGGGGAACATCTTTGTCCAAGAGCCCACAACATGATTGATAGAGACAAAGTAAAATCATGTAGAAATATTCCTTCAAAGAATTCAAGGATTTCATTTCTGATGCAATGGTACATCCAACACCAAGAGTACACATTGGGTTGAGATGACTTAACCCAGTGCATTAGCTTGGTAAGGAATATGGAAGGGGGAACCACTGGAGATTAGAGAAATGGGTGCTTCATAGAACCATACTAGTGAGAAAGAGGATCATCATTGAAACCTCTAATAATTTCAAGTTTAATCTTGATTTGAAGTTCTACTACATATTCTTTTAAAAGGAAAAACTTATGAATTCATTACCTGAAGTAAGATATGAAGAAAAAAATTTAAAATTTTTATGAAGGCTTTTAATGATATATACATCTAAGTTTGCATATATTTAGAGAATATTCTCAGTGAGACAACTTCAACACCCACACCTTTATCAACAGCTAAACAATGTTTGAAGCAAATTCTGGTAAGTTAATATTCTACAGCTGTGGAGAAAACAAAACAATCACCAGGAATTTACTCAGCATTCATTTATGCAAATCATTGAAGTTGAGTACCCACTGTAAACAAACAGTACTTATTGTCATGAGTAAAAATTCATTATTCACATATTTTTCCAATTTCTCATGATAATTCAAGTTGCATTCTTTAGGTGTTATAAACTTCATAGTCCACAACTGTATTACTTTTTTGTCATTTCGGTGTCAAGTAGCCATATGAGCCCTAACTATATCAGGATACAAATCAAATCGGACCCCGAAACCATTATCATCCACAATATGTGAATCCAAAACTTTGCTTAAGAGCCTTCCAACTCCTTGTCATTTGACACACATGGCTTGGTAATATATCAGGAGATAAACCATTTGCCATATTCCTATGGCTTCTTAGTTCTTATCATCATAGGTTATTAAGCAAAAATAAAAAAAAATGATAAAAATGTGGTTTTTTGTACACTCAAAGCAAAGGAAGAAAAAGTAAAAGTTTTTTCGAACTTTACCAGTCAATGGAACTGAAGAATCGTTGATACGTTTCAATGCCTTTCAAATTGGTATAAACACAATGCTAATGTAACCCCTAGACCCAGTCTATACGTTACAACTAGATCTAGCAGATTACGTTAACGATTTTAAAATAACTTAAATCATAGTAATATTAAATAAGTTAGAACAAATAATATAAGACATAAAATATTAAATGTATAACAAAATATGGAATGTCGAAAGTAAACCATAAATTGAATATTACAATAACCCGTACATCAGTCGTAAATCAAAATACGACATAAAACATGTAACCCAAAATAAAACAGGCACATGTCACCAAATAAGGGCAATTTTGAAAGATAGAAACATTACGACAAAAATTATTGTAGGTGATGTGTCGATCCTCCAAGTGTCAAGTCAAGGGTGCCTATCCAAAAGTATCTGAAAGGGGAAAAGTTTGGAAAGTGAGCAACGGAGCTTAGTGTGTCCCAATAGTAAAAATAAAATGTTGTATTAAAGTATTCATAAAATGATTCAATAACGTAACATAAGGCATTCAATGAGATTTATAGTTTAAAATTTATATCTACCCTCCTCCCGTACACTGATATGTAGTCTCCCATAACTACATCCATAAGGACTTACCCTATACCCATTGGGTATATGCCAACCTAAGGGAGCACATTGGGGCCTGAGAGCCTACCCAAGAAAGTTCTCGGGGCCTCGGAGCCTACCCAAGGGTCGCTTTAGGTCCGTAAGGAATTATCAGCTTGATCAGAGCTGAACCTCCATAATCCAGCATCCTACCCAAAATAGTATCTTAATAAACAGTTCACACAGTAAGCAATAAATTCCATGATTCATAATTTGCAAAATCATATTTCCAATAAGAACAAGTAGCCAGATAACAATTATCAAATAGTCATAGTTCATAAACAGTCAACCAGTAAATTCGTAAATCGTAACGTTAAGCTGATAAAAGATTCAATAATCCAGTAATTTTGGAAAAATCACAATTCAAAACATATAAAACAATCATATAACACATAAGGAACACACCTAGCAAACGGATCAGTCAGCAGCCTACTGAGCACCTATCTCGCCATGCTCTGCAGTAGTGCTCGAACCTAATGCATAAATAACTGAGTTAATATCGAAGTAAAATTTTAATCTAGGTATTCATAGGATTCACATGTCACACAAGCAATCACTGGCTCACGAGGTCAAATGGATCGAGAGGAATTGGGTCCAGTTGTCGAACCGTCGGGGGAGTCTCGTGTACCTTCAAATAACAATATCTTAGATCAGTCAGTAACCTTAGTTTAATTATTCTTAAATAAAATGCTTAAGTACATATACATGCTCGGGTTTGACGGATAATTTGGTGACTCTCGGGTTTGAATTTGACAAAACGGACTTTGGATTCGGACTCAGGACGTCGAAAAACATAAAATATTACTTTTTGAAAAATTTAACTTTTTGGTCAAAGTCAACGGTCTGACTCTATTCGAGTTGACTCAACCGGTTTGACTCAGCGAGTTGGCTCAGTGAGTTGACTCAACTTGACCCAGTTCGGTCTGACTGGACCAGTTCCAGAAGGCTCCTAGACTAACAGATGAGCCCTACGCGCACGCAAAGGCGTGTGACGGTGGCGACGGGGTCGCGGTGGTAGCCGAGCACTTCGAGATCACCAAATCATCATTACCATGTCAAATCAGCACTCAAAACCAGCTAAAACCATCATAATCAAAAGCAAAAGGCTGAAACACTTACCCTGACGGCAGACAGACGAAACTAGTGATGTCACGTGACCCACCAGTTGGGTTTTGAGCGCATGGAGGTGGGAGTTCGGTGGTGGCGGCGGTGAAGTGAACCAACGCCTTGAACGGCTTGAATCGAGGAAAAACCGAGCGACGGGGTGAGTTTTTCGACGGTTCCTTGGTGAGCTCCCCTATGGCAAACAACGACAAATTTCGGAGCGAGAATGGAGGGGTTTGGTTGCCGGACGGTGGCGAGTCGAATGCTGGCGACAGTGTACTCCAAAGATGGTCGAACGGCGAGGAATCAACGAAGGGGCGGCGATAGCTAGGGATTGGGGTTGGGAAATTTGAGAATTTGGGGTTTTTGATTTTTGGAAATAGGGAATAGATTCGGGTTATATCCTGGGCTTTAAACAAATAAAAAATATATTACTTATTTTTATTTATTAGCGGTGGCTTATCTTAAATGGTTAAGGCATGGGTAGTCGTACAAAGGGATAGGAATTCAAAACCCATTAACCATCTAATCCATACTTTTTTTCTCTACTGACAAAAAGGGGAAATTTCAGGTTAGGTCCTTAAACTTCTTACAGATTCAAAATCAAACTACAAGTTTCGAAAACTTGCAATTTAGTTCATAAATTAACTAAATTAATATTTTTAATTTTTAATTTAAAATTGGGGGTTGTGACAGCTAACACGTGAAATTTGATAAAAGCAAAATGTCTGCTGAATCCAAGGAACCGACCGAAGAAGTCATTGTTAGCTCGACGGGGACAGGTAAATCGATGACACCATTCAAAGCTTCACAAAGAGTTCATCATCGCCTTCATGGCAAAACCCGCCATTTTACAGTTCAGGGTTTGTTATGAAACCAAAAAGGCTACGGGCAAGCCTTTTTAATGTTTATACCTAAAAAGCCGAATTTCACGTCTGATGAACCTCCATGTCCGTGCTGGTAAATTTACATTTCCCTTATTCGTTGAAGTCTAAAATCTGATTCAATATTAGTAAGGAGTTAGAAGAAAAAAGTTTGTTTAAAGGAATCAGTAACCATTTCATAACTGACTGCTTGTGACAATGTCAAAAAAGATATGGATCTTTTGGAAGCTTTGAGGTCCCTTATTAAATCTCCAGTTTCGATGTTCATTTCAGATTCTTTACCATTGCTTACAATTACATGCTGATTATGACCTTTGTTTGTGAATGGAAGACCTGCAATTCTAGTTGACAAATAATGGCATAATATCAGTTAAACAAACTATTAGAAAATATAACCAAAAGCAAATTTCACAGACTCGGTGATTCATTTCAAAATTATATTACTTTTTTGTCTATGGCATACAATGAAATGAACTATATAAAATAGAGATGAAAATAATAGTGTTTATGATATTCAAGGGAGGATTGGAGATTGGAGATGGAGATGACAGCGACACAATCGTTTCTAACCTCCATTGTTGCTGCAGTCATTACCATTGCCAAAGCTTTTTCACATTTAATTTCTTTCAATTGAACTTAGCTTATTAAATAAATTGGAGGTTGAAAAGAACCGCAGCAAATTATCAACACATGCTTGGGAGATATAAATGAAACAAAAAATAGTTGGAAGGACGAGCCAAGATAGAAGGAAAGAAAAGGATAAAGCCATTCTTCAAATATATTCTTATATTAATATATTTATAACACAAACATTAATATGTTCTTATATCAATTGATCAAATACAGAGATATTTTTCAGATTTTCTATAACCTTCCAAACATCATTCGGCATCGATTCCCAGTTTTCACACAGCCCTAGCAATCGTTGTAAGCTCGCGTAAAAACGATTCAATTGCTCGGTTTGTAGGAAAGAATAATTTCAGATTCGTGCTCTGTTTCACCATGACAGCAACGGATGTCTGTGTAGGACTGTGGGTTACGAAGATTCTCCCAACAGACCATAGAGCGGAATATTCATGAATTGCCGAAGAGAGATGACAAGTTTTCGTGGATAGCAGAAACTTTGAAAGACAAAATATATCATGACAGCATATTTGATGACATTTCTATACAGAAACTAATTCTGAAAATATGCAAGTATAAAAGGTCATTGGCAGTTCAACTTTCCAAATGCCTTGCATCAAATAAATAGGCATTGAACACCAAGGTCCAGAGTTCTGCAATAGTCTATGATTGCACAAGCAACAATATCTGTAAATAACTAAGAAGAAAAATCAAAAGCTTCTAAATGGTGGATAGAAAGTAAAGATAAATGAATGACAATTTTAACTAAACATAAAAATCTATCGGTTTCAAGATACTTTCAAATTTAAATCAACTGAACTTTATTCTTATTCTTAGTTTTGCATAAAATAACAAATTCCAGTAGACTAGCAATTTCATTGGCAATTTACAAGAACATGACAACAGTAATTTTAGTTCATACAAAAAAGGCCAAGAGGGCAACTGTGAAACTTGATCTTCTATTGGAGGGTAAAACCCACAGACAAATCCTGATTTTGATATTTTTGTATCAAGCATTGATCTGTGTGACATCAGAAAATAATTAGCAGCACTTAAAATCAACTTCATCTTATTGAAAAACTGTTTTTTAGCTATGTTGCTTCATGTAATCCCTCAAAGTCCAAGCATCATCTTAGTGGCGTTCTAAACTCCCATCAGGCTAAAATCCCCAAGTTTATTAGTTAAGGCATAAGCCGCCTTACCACAATAGAATCGATGCTAGCTTGAAACCTAGTTAATTTGAAATATACAAGGCACGATTGCACCAAACTGCCCTCCAGCTCCAAAGTAGAAAGCAGCACAATGGCATGAACCAAAATTCCCTAGCACAAATTAATGCAGAAACCAAACAATTAGCCAAACTTACCCCATCAAATTAAAGAGTTGCTACTGGCAGTAATTTATTAGTAAATTGATAATGTGGCATAGCACTTCAAAGAATTATCTCTGAGGCAACTTGCCTGCCAAGGCTAGCAACCAAACATCTCCTTCCATTATAATGTAAAGGTGGAGAGCCAGGGAGTAGCAGAAAAGCAAAACGACAAATCAAAACGTGATGAAATACCTATAACTGAAATGGTATAAAAAATAAAACAGTAACAGTTCAGTTAACAAGCTACTCTTATCTATGCTACTAGTAATGAAGGTAGAGCTAAGTTTGTCAACATTCCAGGTCCCAAGTGTGATGACCTAGGACATTAGGCTGATCAACCTCCCAAAGTGATAGACATTGTACCAAATCACAAAGTGAAAAGAGTTCATCGGCAAATGACTGAAATGTCATCACAGCATTTTTCCTCCTCTCTACAGATTAAAGCCTTAAGCATGAGACTCTTAGAATCCCATTACAATTTTCCAACTCACATGTTATCCACAATATCTTGAATCATAAGGAAATGTAAAAACAGCGAACCTCAACTATGTGAACATAAACAATTGACTTAAAATGCTCCTGATAAAGCATGAAAATCTGACTTCCCATACCACATATCTCAAACAATAAAATATTTAGTTTTTCTTTCTAAAAAAAGGGGGAACTATTTTTCTCATGGAATTAATCATTAACTTGCACGTTGCTGATTAAGTTTGAAATCTCTTACATCACAGATAGGCATTCTTCAATGGGAAACCTAGTAATAATTATCAACAATTTCCCAAATTTTCACCATCAAATTAAGAGGAAAAACGAAAATTTGAAATAAACTTCAAAAAGGAACTTACTTCATCTAATACAACATGAAAAGACTATCTCTTATGAACTCTTTGCAATTGCATCTCAATCACTCTAGCATTGAACTCTCCATCACTAACCCTTAACATCTTCGACAACGGCAATTTAAACCCATGTTCCACTAAAGCTCTATGCCTTGACTTAATCTTTTTCTCTAAACTAAACGAGAAATACTGAGGAAACCTTTTTAATTCCTCCAAGTCACCTTCCGTTTCCTCCAGGAAAAACTCAACTTTAGGCCTCATATTATTCTCCACACTCAAAGTCAACAACCCGGGTGACCTCACCACCATCCGGTTCACCTCCGGCTCGTCAAAACCCAGATACCGAAGGAAATTAAGTTTGGGTTTCAGGGTGTGTTCCACGTTGGAAACTAAAAGGAGGGTACTGTGGGAATTGACAACAAGTCCAAGGGATTTGAGGAAATGGAGCGTCGGGCGGAGCTGGGTGGCGACGGAGGAGATCAAGAGGCGAGGGCAACGGGTGAGGGAGAGGGGGAGGTGAGGGAAAGGAAGAGGGACCTCGTGGAGGAGGAAGTTGATCGGAGGGAGAGGGTCGGAGGTAAGGAGGAGAGGGCACATGTCGAGGATACGGCCAATGGAAGGGCGAGAGAGGCCGACGGAGCAGAGGGAGCGTTCCACAGAAAGGAGGGAGGAAAGCGGGGTGGAACAGAGAGAAGGGTTTATAGTGAGAGCTTTGTGGGGATTGATATTTAAGGATTGGAGGTAAAGGAGCTTTCGGCGGAAGAGGAGACCACCGTCTTTGGTTGCCGGTGGGGCGGTGGGCGGATATTTAAGGAGGGGTTGAGGATAATGGAGTTGGAATCTGCAAGCTTGCATTGTTTTTAGTTTTCCGGGTGTGAAATGGATTCCGGGAAGGACTTTTTTTTGTGATTATTTATGTTAGAGATGTAAAAAAATTGAGTCACCTGTAAATTGAATGAAATCTACTGAATCAAAATTATTTGTGGTTCGAGTAGTAATGATTTGAATTCGATTTAAGTCTAAATTTGGGTTGATCTGAACTCGAGTTGAATTTGGTAATTTTAGATATGTAAATGAGAACGATCTGAGCTCGAATTGAACTTTATAATGTCATAATCGAACCCGACCTGCATCCGACCTTATATGAATCTAAACTTGAGATTATCCTGGTCAATAACTGATATTATTCGATCTGTTATGAGCTTGACATTTAATTGACTCAACATGTAAATGATTCAACTTGTTATTAAGTTGATTTGATATAGATCCTATTTGATATTTACATGACTTGTAAGTTGCAATTGATGAAATTGTAAGATTATGAATGACTTAAATATAAAATGAGTGTTCAAACTATATCGTTTTTCACAAATAGGTATATGTAGTATTTTTTGAATCATCCATGTGTCTAACATTACAAATGTTACCACTTTAGGTACTCGAACCGTAATTGCCTTTAGTTTTCTCCGTTAAGTGACACATGTCATGTTCTGGTAGTTCTGATTTTTTTAAAATTAAAAATATTATTATATTTATAAAAAAACTTAATTTCTCTTAAATTAAAAAAGAACTCAAATTCATAAAAATCATAAATCTTAACCCTAACCCACCATCACCATCATTTCTGACCACGACTACCACCGTCGATTAGTCTGTGTCATCCTCCTAGTTATACGTCGCCGTAGTTATCGTTGATTAGCCGTCGGAATCGCGTGGGATCAAGATTTTCATCATAGGATTCGCAAGGTACAAAATGTCAATCGATCGTCAATCAATTGTGATTTCATAGGGGTATTGATCGCTCGTGGTAGGCGAGGTCGGGTGGAGCTTCGGCGGTGGACAGTATGAGTTTAGGGGTTAAAATGAAGGTTTTCAAAGTTTTGGAGTTATTTCGAAAGTTTTGTATATTTTTTTTAAATATATATAATTTTAATTTTTTAATTTTAAATGAAAATTTTTAAATTACAAGAATGTACACATGTCACTTAACTGAAGAAATTAGCGGTGTTTACTGCTCGAACACCTAAAGTGTTAATGTTTGTAATTATTTTATATTTAAGTTATTATGAATTTATGATAATATAATGTGACAAAATAATTCTTCACTATTTAAGGTAAATGATTAACTATGATCATTAAATTAATATGTTCACTTTTTATATTTATAAGTTGTAATCTATAAATAAATTCAAAAGTTCTATTAAATCAATAACTTATGAATGAAACTCGAAAATGGCTATACCTGAAGTCCATATATATCCGGTAAGATCCGACCTGAATTTTACCCGTTAATTACATAACTTAATCTGAACGAGATTAGACCTAAAGTCTATCTAAACCTGAATTAACCTGTTATTTAACTATTTCGCACCCGAACTGTTTTAACCTGAACTGATATTGATCTGAACTGAAATTAACTCGATCCGAACCAGAATTGAATCTAATTTCAAATAAATCTGAAATGATATGAACCTAAGTTGACTCGGACCTTACCTGATCCAAGTCAAACTACTGAATTGAACTGACATAATATGTATCTGAATTACCTTGACCCGACATGATTCGACTTGAAACCTGAACGGTTAAATGATTTCACATCTCTAATTTACGAGACTATTATCAAGTTAATTCTATTTTATTCATTGAATAACAAATTTTTTCAATTAATTATTAAAGTTTTAATTTAATTTCTATCAAATCACCAAATATTATACATAACACACTAGTTAAAATAAAATATACTAAAAACATAAAAATTTAATAAGATACATATTTTTTGAGAAAATAACCTCAGTGACCGAAAATTCCTTATAATATACGATTTTGACCAACTTTTTTTCGATTTGCCAAAATGACCAACAAAATCGCAATGCGATCTCTAAATCGCAACGCGATCTCTAGTATCGCAAATTAGTTTCCAGATTCGTAACGTGATTTTGACTATCGCAATGCGAATATGTAAATCGCAACGCGATAATACATAATCGCAACGCGATTCTGACTATCGCAACGCGATTCTGACTGTCGCAATGTTGAATTTCAAATTCTCAACAGGTTTTAGTTTCGCAACACAAATATTTTGGGTATATAACTACGCAGCAGCAGCAACTCATAACCTAAATCCCTAAATCGCAACTCATTCCATCTCCATCTATCACTCTCTCCGGCGACATCCGTTCCTATATCCAACGACATCCTATATCCAACGACATCCTTCTCCATCCGGCAACAGGTTTTAGTTTCGCAGCTCGTTTGTTTAGTAAATTAATTTACAATAATGAAATCATCTAATGTTGATCATGTTTGGATAGATTTGTGTTTTGGAGGGTCATGGGAGAATGTTCATGGTGTTTTACAATATATGCCTTTACCCATGAATCTTCAACTAAAATTGTCATTAAAAAAGTTAACTTATTAAACTCTAATATTACGTGTTGCAAATAAATTAAATTTAGAGCCCCTAAGTGGATTTAGGCTATCTTATCAGAGAAAAGGTAAAGTTTATTTGTTAACCGACAATGAAGATGTTGAACGATTCATTGCTTACATTAGTGTTTCGCAAGATGATGTTACATTGTATGTTGTTGAACCTAGAAGTAGTGAAGTTGGGTCAGTAGCGGGTAGTAATCAACTAAGTTTTTCAACCCCAGTTTATGGTGCTCAAAATTTAATGGTTCCACCACAATTTTATCACCAAGCAAATTTTGTTTCACCACATTTCCAATACCAAACACAATCTCAAAACCCACAACCTTTCCCTAATCCAAATCCCAATCAACTTTCAGCACCAAATTCTGGTTTTCGTATTGACCAGTTAGACGATGATGAGCCAACAGAAAAAATTGTGAGTACTAGTCAGTATTCGAAATTTGATCTTGGTCAATACCCGGACTTTGATCTTGGTCAAATCTCGGATTTTGATGATGTTTCAGAAGAAGAAACAGACCCTGCGTGTAATGATTTTGATATTGGTCAATACCTGAATTTTGATGATGAAACAACCGCTGCCGAGGAAGATGTTGTTGATGATAATGAAGAGAAAGTTACGACTGTGAATGAACATATTAAACATCAATTCTGTAATTCATATAACCCTGAAGAAGAAAAAGAAGAAGAAGAAATCCCCAAAGAAAAGTCCCCGAAGAAAATGCCACGGGAGTATAACTGGAATATGCCAGAATTACTTCAGATACCGGAAGAAGAGTTGGTAAAGATAGCAGTTGTTTGTTATACAAAAATTATTCATATCAAGAAATATGATTGTTTTGATACAAAGAAAGACTTGAAGATAGCTTTGTATACAAAATGTGTGGAAGATGGCTATCAACTAAAAGTTAACAAATCAAGCAAAGATCGTTTCGAAACAAGGTGTATGATTGACAAAAACTGTACGTGGCGTATGATTGCAAAGAGGATAAAAGATTGCGAAATGTTTCAAGTTAGGACTTTTATTGATAAACATACATGTTCAAGAACCCAAGTTTTTCCTCACCATAGACAGGCAAACAAAAAGGTGTTGGGTGGTTTTCTGGCTGAGTTAATGTTTTTGAATGGCAGGGTATATCGGGGACATAAAATTATGACTGACATGAATGCTCGGTTCAAGATTAGTATCTCATATTCTCAAGCTTGGAGAGTCAAATGTTATGCCTTGGAATTGTTGAGGGGGTCACCAGAAGCATCGTTTGCCCAACTGCCAGCTTATTGTCATAATTTAAAGCTGAAAAATCCTGGGTCGGTAACACATATCAAAACAGATAGAGATGGATGCTTTGAGTTATTGTTTATCGCCATTGGTGTTGCGGTTAGTAAATAATTATAATTTTGTTAACTCATTTTTGTTAGTTGTATGCATTTCACATTTAAATGATTATATTTCTTGTGTATTGTATTTTGTAGATTCGTTCGTTTATTACATGCATGCGCCTAGTTATTATAGTTGACGGAGCACATTTGAAAGGTCGATACCTTGGAGTAAACTTATTAGCAGTAGCCATGGATGCTAACAATGGGATACTGCCAATAGCTTACGGGGTTGGCAAATCTGAAACCTCTGATTCATGGACATGGTTTATGGGGCATCTTAGGGATTGCATAGGTCCTATTAGCAATCTGACAATCATATCCGATAGGGTAAACTCAATTGACAACGCTGTTAGAAGGTGTTTCCCATATATTTTTCATGGACTTTGTGGTGTTCATTTGTATAGAAATCTAAAATCAAGGTCTGCTGGTATAAAAAATCACAAATGGACATACTGGAAGGCTGTAAAAGCTTATCGGGAAGTGGATTTTAATAAGCATATAAATTGTTTAAGACGTGTTTTGCCTCAGTGTGCTCAAACACTAGAAGATGTCGGGTTTGAAAGATGGTCAAGAGTACATCAACTTGGAGCAAGATATGGTTTCATGACGTCTAATAGTACAGAATCAATCAACGCTCTAAGTCGTCATTCTCGGAAATTACCCATTACTATATTAATGGAGTTTTTTCGAGCCTCTATTCAATAGTGGTACTACAAGAAAAGAAACCATGTAGGTATTATTTCTTTAAATTCGTAACTTATCATATATTTTACTAAGTATTATTTATTTAAATTTACAGGAACATTGGAACATCGTGTTACACCATGGACTGAAAAAAAGATAACGAAACGTGTTGTGAAGTCAATGTCATGGAGAGTTGAACCATGTTCAAACACTTTGTTTGAAGTACTGGATAATAACTTAAATGGGCTTGTCGATCTAAATACAAAGACGTGTAGTTGTATGAAATGGCAAACATCTGGTTATTCGTGTGGCCATGTTATAAAAGTTGCTCTTCATCTAAACCAAGATGATTCAAGCGCATACGCTATGGATTGCTACACTACAGAAGTATATCGATAGACTTATGCCGAGATTATCTACCCTATTCCACATCCTTCTGAGTGGGACATACCAGATGTCTTACAAACAGTTTTGCCACCAGCCATGGACAGAAGGCTACCTGGCCGACCAAAAAGTCACGATCGTATACCGTCTAAGGGTGAAGAGAAGAAGAGATCGACATATAGTCGGTGCAAGGAAAGTGGTCATACAAGGTTGACATGTGGATCACCAGTGCCATCACAATCATCTTTTCCTCTACCAAAATATGGATCCTCATCAAAATCCAAAGCTCATATGGTGTCAAGAAAAAGGCAATCAAAATCAAAATCCCAATCACAACCGGCTTCACCTTTTGGGGCTATTAACTTAGGTGATTTTTAAATGCAAACGTTGTATTATGTGTATTTTATGTGTAAACTTTTAACATTTTCAATTAGGCATGTATTAGTAACTTGAGTTTGAACATTGCTATGATATGTTCAGTTGTTATCACTTATTACACATTCATTTGAATATCGCAACGCGAATTTGACTATCGCAACATGAATTTGACTATCGTAACTCAAAAATCGCAACGCAAATTTGACTATCGCAACGCGAATATGACTATCGCAACGCCAAAATCGCAACGCAAATTTGACTATCGCAACGCGAATTTGACTATCGCAGCGTGAATTTGATTATTGCAACGGGAATTTGACTATCGCAACGAGAAAATCGCAAAGCGTATTAGACTATCGCAACGCGAATTGACTTTCGCGTTGCGATTTTGGCTTTCGCATTGCGATTTTGACTTTCGTATTGCGATTTGAGTTTAGCGTTGCGAAAGTGTACCTTAAACAGGTCTTTTGCCTTCAATATGATGCAGATTGAAATCAACAAATCAACTTTTACATTTCAATCAATTAAATAAGAACAAATAAGAATTATTTACACATCAATTAAACAAATCAACTTTTACAAATCAACTTTTACAAATCAATTAAACAAGCACAAATAAGAATTATTTACACATCAATTAAACAAATCAACTTTTACAAATCAATTAAACAAGCAAAAAATGCTAATAATTCTTATTTTCCTCATCAATTAAACAAATCAGACTTTTAAGAATCAATTAAACAATCAAAAAAAGTATACCCCAGACAGTTGTTTATGCACCCATACATCAATTTCACGCAGCTCACTTCAGGATTAACCTGCAGAAACCAAACATTTGCTCAAACAAAACTTTTTATAGAATTATTATAGAATTCTAGGTACTTAACAACACTTGCATTTGACTTACAAATTGTCTATGGACACTTTCAGAATGCGGATGCAGGTAGGCAGCGTCTTGCATATATCGCTCTAGCCATAAAATGCCGAAACCACAAGCCCACTGCACCTCTATCTCTATCGATGGGAGGTAGAAACTGTGTACTTCCTGTCGTCAAACGCTCCAAGCACATGCATACGAGAGGACCACAATCCCCTCTGGCTTCCTACGTTTATTGTGGCACAGTCTCGTCTCTGATAACTGTAACATTGAACTTTTTTGGTTTCTTGTTTTCAGAATAAGTCCAATAATTAATTGCATCTAAGAATTTAGCCAAATGAGAGCTCCATCCCTTAATAATATCTCTCAAATCAGGCAATGATATGTAATTTATCATGCTGTCATATACTATTATCTTCAGGGATGGGAGCTGAAGCTCGACGAGAAGCCAATGAGTACGTTCCAAAACAGGGATAAACACCTGCAATTATAAGTAATAATTCAAATTGCGCACTTATTTATGAACACCTTTAAAATATTTAAAAAATAAATATTAACCTTATCGACCTCCCACCATGTAGGATAAAGTTTAGCTTGTCCATTAGCCAACACATATGATTCCTGTCGTTGATTCTTCAAGTGAACTACGTGAAAAGACGTCGGTATAATTGTATATCGCGTATTTTTTTTCCTCAATTTCCTTACTATTAGAAGACCCCTAATAACACACCCCACCAAGACTGATCAATCAACAAATGCATATCATCGTTGAGTTTGTATATGTCACCGTAACACCCCTGGCTCCGCTCATGTAGATAAAAATCAACTACAGTCTTAGCCCAAAGGGTATTATCCAAAATTATTTCTGGTAGTTGTCTCCTCTCCACTTCATCTGCCGGAATGGTTCTGGCGGTAACTCATACGAAAGCCAACAGCCATCCATCATGTCCGACACGTGAGGGGGTTTCTCAATAATTCGACATATTACGCCGTATGAATCGGGCTCTTGAATGGTGGGAGGGACCTCTTCAACGATGACAGGGGCCTCTTGAACGGTGGGAGGGGACTCTTGAGGGATGATAGGGGCCTCTTGAACGACAGGAGAGGCCTCTTGAACGATGACAGGTGAGTCGGACTTCTTTTTACGGAGTCCTTGCACTATTGGGGTGAACGGAGACGTAATGGCACGTGCACGCCGTCTGATGCGTGAACCCCGTCGTGCAAGAAAAACCCAACGTAAAGCATCCACCTTATCGGGCCGCTAAAAATAAATAAATTAATACATAAATCAGTAAATAAAAAGACATGATATTAAACAGTGAAAACAAAGACAAATATGTTTCAAACTTGCACGGTATTCACCCAAGTCATTATTCTATCATAGTTCACAAAATGCATCAGATAACATTGCGGAAGTAAGCACTTATATATATATAAACATTTAAAAGGACAACATATAGGTTTAGTGCATGTTCAAGGACAACATAAAGAGTAGTAGTTTATTCTTGAAACATAAATTTGCAACACTGTGAAGTTAGTATTTGTCTCTGTCTTTTGGTTGAAGTAATGCAATCCATTCAAGTTTCAATTTGCAGAAGAAGAATAGTTTCTGAAACTTAAAAACGCAACGTGAAAATGACTATCGCAACGCGAATTTGACTATCGCAATGGGATAATCACAATGCGAAATAAAAATCGCAACGCGAAACTAAATTCGCATTGCGATTTTCATTTTCGCATTGCGATTTTCTCGTTGCGATTTTTATTTCGCATTGCGATTATCCCGTTGCGATAGTCAAATTCGCGTTGCGATAGTCATTTCCGCGTTGCGATAGTCATTTTCGCGTTGCGATTTTTAAGTTTCGTGTTGCGACTATTCTTCTTCTGCAAATTGAAACTTGAATGGATTGCACTACTTCAACCAAAAGACAAAACAAAGACAAATACTAACTTCACAGGGTTATTTTAGAACTGTTTAGCAGTATTGGCAGCAACCGAATGAATTTACTAAGCAATCTAAGTGAAATGGTTAATCTAAGTGAAATTATGAGTAAATCAAGTTAAATATGAAAAATCTTAAACTTACCTCGTTGCGTAGAGTATGAACCTCATTCTGCAACGATACTACCATCTCACGTAGAGCCGCTACCTCACCACGTAAAATAGATACCTCGTCACGCCATGCACCATTGTCATCGCGTAAAGTACCGACTTCCTCACACAAGGCATTGACCTTATCACGTAACTCCCCTAACTCATCCCGTGGAGGTGGAGGTGGAGAACAAGGAGATAAATGTCGTGGCATCTTTGACGGTCGCCTATCATGAGGTGATGGTGGAGAAGAGGCTCGATGATGTGACGGAATAGGTGATGGCTCTCGTTGTAGAGGTATATAGTGTGGTCGATCAGATGATGGCTCTGGGTGAGGTGATGGCTCTCGAAGTGGAGGCTGCTCATCATCCGTGCCATCAAAAAAATGCTTACTAGCTTGCCACCAATCAGTGGCAAGCTCAGCCTCCGTGGGTGTCAGCCTCTGTAATGGAGTGTTGACCTCTTAACAATATAAAAACTCAAACAAAGTTAAACGTGTACTAGTAATAACTTGTTTATATATGGTAGTATTTGTGTTAACTTACATCATTTATTGTCGTATACCGTAGTAACTCTTCCCAAATCAATAGCCGCCGTTTCCTCTTCCAGGAAATAGCTCTAGAAATATCATTTGAAGTTTTTAATGCATATGTCTGCATGTCGGGAAAAGCCTCAAATATCCAAATCTACAAAAACAATATAATACACAAACATTAGTAATTGTTAAATAATTAATTATAATTTTCGAAACATTATATATAAATTATTACCTTAAAGGCCCAAATAAAGCCTGACAAAGTGTATTTGGAACCATCGCCACGCAAACTTTTGCGGTCATCAAAGGCAGACGACAACTTATTCCAGGTAGCTTTCCATAGATATGAACCCCACGGAAATAGGTTCCATGCATTTATGTCCTCTACCAATAATATTAGGTCCTTAAAAATAGGTTGTCTGGCCTCTCTGCCTAAAAAGCCGACATGCAAAAGTACTAAAAGGCATACTCATACAACATCGACGTCATTCATCCGAGTAAAACCATCTTTCTTATTCAATAATCTCGTCAAGTCGTCGACGTGTAAATTCGGCTTCTCCATTGACAGCTCAGGAAAAACCCGGGATAA
Organism: Hibiscus syriacus; assembly: GCF_006381635.1. NCBI lineage: Eukaryota > Viridiplantae > Streptophyta > Magnoliopsida > Malvales > Malvaceae > Hibiscus > Hibiscus syriacus. Next base: position 2,868,315 of record NW_024061833.1, read on the forward strand.
CCATGATGGGCGAGTAATATGACTAGTGTATCGACCTACATCATCGTGTCCGAAGCGTAGACCAGTGATTAAGCAAAACTCCTCCCGCCCAAAACACGTATACGCCGGTGGAAAATGAAACCATATCTCTTTATTACCACATTTTATACTCTCGGGTAGATCGCTAGTCATGGTCTGAAGCCACAAATGGGTTAACATAGCATCTCCACCCGGATGTTGTACTTTCAGCCATGGCCCGAAGCAAGTATCCTCAAACATTTTTCTTTGTACAGGTGAAAGTTTCGACGCAATTGTAGTGACTAGGCTTATTTTATTCCTTAAGGTCAATTGAGCCGAAAAAAAGTTCTACAAAAACAATAAGCATACCAAGTTAGATTAACAACTACACTGTGAAGATATACCAAAAACATTAATAAACATAAAAGTAGTAGTAGTTTATTCTTTAAACTTAAATTTGCAACACTGTGAATTTCGTATTTGTCTTTGTTTTTTGGTTGAAGTAATGCAATTCATTCAAGTTTCAATTTGCAGAAGAATAATAGTTTCTGAAACTTAAAATCGCAACACGAAAATGAAAATCGCAACACGAAAATGAAAATCGCAACACGAAAATGACTATCGCAACGCGAATTTGACTATCGCAACGCGAAATGAAAATCGCAACACGAAAATGACTATCGTAACGCGAATTTGACTATCGTTGCGATTTTCATTTCGTGTTGCGATCCTCGGTTTCAAATAGTCATTGTCTAAAATTGAAACTTGAATGGATTGCATTACTTCAACCAAAAGACAAAACAAAGACAAATACTAACTTCACATGGTTATTTTAGAACAGTTTAGCAGTATTGGCAGCAATTGAATGAATTTAATAAGCAATCTAAGTGAAATGGTTAATCTATTATTGAAATTACCAGTAAACTTGTCATCAATTTCAATATGAAAAAACTAATAATAATGCAAAATTTTCAAAATAAAAATAATTAAAAAACTAACCCTCGATGGTTGATTTGGTTGATTTTCCATTTCTTATCGTGAATGATTGTGAGGGTGGCTCTGAGAGATGGAGATAGACAGATTTCGCCGGAGATGGGGACGGATTTCATCGGAGATGGGGACGGATGTCGCCGTAGAGAGTGAGAATGGAGATGGGACTGAGTTGTGATTTAGGGTTTTAGGTTAAGAGTTACGATTACGGGATGTATTAATATTCGTGTTTGGAATATGAAAATAAAATACGCGTTGCGATACTAATGTCGCTTTGAAAATCGCATTGCGATTTTGTATTATCGCGTTGCGATAGCCAGATTCGCGTTGCGATTATGTATTATCGCGTTGCGATTTACATATTCGCATTGCGATTTTCTAAAATCGCAACGCGAATTTGGAAAATCGTAATGTGATAGTCAAAATCGCGTTGCGAATCTGGAAACTAATTTGCGATACTGGAGATCGCGTTGCGATTTAGAGACCGCATTGCGATTTTGTTGGTCATTTTGGCAAATAGAAAAAAATTGGTCAAAATCGTATATTATAAGGAATTTTCGGTCACTGAGGTTATTTTCTCTATTTTTTTTATAAATCTAGGTTAATACAATATAATATTTGTTTAAGAACTTTCAATAATTGATAATAAAAGCTTATGCTCGTACATATACTATGCTCAAACCCAAGATTTCAATGGATAACAATAAATCTCTTAACCACATAAAAATAATAAAACTAAGGGTTTGCTTGGTTCTATAAAATATTTTTTGTTTTTATTTATTATTTTGTTATCAAAAAAATTATTTTCAGTTTTTTAAAAATTAGAAAACATGTTTGGTTAATATAAATGAAAACGTGATTTCAAAAATAAAATAGTAAAAATATATTTGATATCTAATTTTTTTAAATGGAGATAAACAAATAAATATTAAATAATTCAATTAAAATATAATTATTAAAAAAGCATTACTTAAATTAACATGTGAGTTATGAAAATATAAAACAATAAAGTTGATTATTAATTTCATATCACAAAAATTATTTTAGTTTATAATAAGAGTATAATGTTAATATGTATTGGGTATCAATTAAATTAAAAAAATTAGACAATATTGTTGTAAGCAAGAGCACATAAAAGAGTCATTGAAATAAAAATATATATTTAGTTAATTTAAGTCCCTCAAATTTTTGGGAATAAAAACTAGTGTAGCCTTGAACATTTTTAGTTGCCCTTAGTGTGACTCTTAAACTGAGATAAAATCTATCTAATCTTTTAACTAACAGAATTAAACCGTCACGACACTTATATAACAGTTCACAAAGCTTACATGATATTTTACATTATTGATGTGACATTTTACGATATTTTGTGGCAGCACACACGATGAATGATGATGTGATAGATGAACTTAATTAAATTTTTTATTAAATTTGAAAGTCTAGTTGATTTTTTAGAAAGTTTGACGATTTATTTAATTTTTAAAAAAAATTAAGATGTAGTTTAAATTTAAAATATAAAATATAAACAATTATTAAGATATTTAATATATTTAATATAAAATTACTATAAATTAAACTATTAAAATATTCAGTTTAAGGATCACATTGAGTATAAAAAAAGTTCATGGACCATATTGATTTTTCTATAAAATTTTGAGGATTTTAGATATCGTTAAATTTAAAATTTGTTGTTAGAAGGATTTCAACTGTGTAAATTAAGTTAAAAATCTACCACATGTGTTTTCCTATTTTTAAGTTTGCAAAAACAATTTTAATAAAAATACAGAAAACATCTTTTTTATGTTAAAATTAAATAATATTTGAAGTTAAAATTAAATATATTATATTATTCATAATAAATCATGTAAATTATATAATTATTTGAGTTGTAACTTAACAAGTTATCTTAAAAAACTTATGTAACATTATCGATTGTAACTGAAATTATTACTAATTGTATATATTTTCATACTTAACAGTTTGATATCATACTTATCAACACTCGCATTTCCATTCCTATTTACTGGAAACAGGAAGTTGGAAAGCCTTGAAGTAAGTCCTTTCCTAAACCCACTATCTTTAAACAGCGTATCATATTTGGAAAGTGATCACGTGCGGCAGTTTTAATATACGGCTAAAAATATACATTATCGATTTTATTATTATTTAAATAACAAAATCAATAAAAAAAAATTAGCTAAAACATTATTATTTCAACAGATTTTCGTCATATTTTTTTGCTGTTTATCAAGTTTATTGGGTCATCATTCTTATCAATTACATAGTTTCTTTTATCTTTGAGAATCTAGGCATTCAAAAAAAACCATTCAAGAAGTTGGACCATGATGTAAATATTCATGAATGTCTGGGTACATGGTGCACGACCACCTTCTTCTCAGCACAGTGCCTCTTTGTATAGTTCATTCGTTTACTTCAACTCTACAACATATTTCTAACAGTATTATGACTTTTCAGCTGTTGGACTAACATAGACGAGATCAGCAATGTAGAACAATTGGGGCCAATGGAATATCTAGATCAAATTCAAGTCCATAAGGTATGCCATGTTCCCCTATGTAGTTGACAGAAAATGATAGTGTCCTCCCAAGGGGCATGTGTGGAAGTTGGCTTAGTTAACAAGCCTTTCTCTTGCAGTTCCAAAATGAAATGCAAGTACCCTATAGAATGGGCACTCAACAACAGCTCCAAACTGATCTTGTGTGGATGTTGAATCATGATGGTAGGCATATGGCCTTGTCGGAGGACCCGAATTCGATTCCCCTCAGGAGATGAAGATGTTATTATATAATGTAGATAACAAGTGGCATGGCGAATTAGTATATAACAGTCTCTGCTTATTTCCAGAGATGTGGAGGGCTCTGCATGGTTTTCCTTTGGAAGTTATTCGGGTTACTTTGGAACCAGTTTAAGTTCTGAGTTACCGTGTTCTGGACAAGAAAACGGTGTCCTGAACGATTCGAGTGGAAATGGATCGTTGCAGGTGCAACTGGGCGGACAATGCCCCTTCTTCTCCTACAGTCTTATTATACTGAATGATGCCAAATAAAACTCAATCATAATATGATAAACCAAAGTTCACTTTTGCATTACTAGTGGGAATAGAAAAATTCACAAATTAGCCAGCAAAACCTAATCAAAGCCAAAACAATGCTTCTTCTCAACATCCCTTAGGTGAGAAAAAAAGGACCTAATAGGTTGGCGGGTGGTAAAAGTCCACCTCTGCCATTTCCTCCTGTTTTCACAAACACAAGAAAAATGGCCCTTACAATACCTCTAAAAAAAGGGCACCTTGCCTTAACTAGGACACCTACCCCCACAATAAAACCAAACCCAAAATGATAAAAGGGCTATTTTAAAATAAGCCCTTTCACATTTCTGACCCAAAAATCCCATGGCATTATAGGACTCCTTACATATACTAAAAGTCAAGCTAATAAATACTACTACTTTAATGTATATATAGTATATAGTAATTGAAAAGATCTAGATCACAAAGTGTGTTCCTCTAGTGGAATTGGGCGCCAGTGAAGGTCTGCCCAAAGGACCAGCCAGGTGGGGCAACATTGTAGGACACCACAGTACGGCCATCACTTGTTGTGACCTTAAATGAGAGGCTTTGGCCGTTGAGGTAGCTGTTGCTTTGCCAGTTCTGGCCCCAGTTCCTAGACATGGGCTGCCAACCGGTCTTGGAGCCCTTGATAGCCACAGAGTGCACATCACCGGCGCCGCCTACGTTGGTGATGAGGACTAGGTTGAAGTAGGAGTGGCCATTGATTGTGAACCTGATTCCTCCCTTTCTTCTGCATGCTACCCTACAATTTCAAAACACCAACAAAAAGTAAGTGATGTTATCAAGAAAAGTAAAAGCAAAAGTTTTTACTGGAGGAAAGGGTAAAAACGATTGCATGTAATTTTACCACACCTTCGGTAAGCAACAGGCACAATTCCGGCTCTGTATTGAGCAATGTGTTGGAAAACAGGCTGAGAAATATCAAAGTGATGTAGGGGAGGGTTGCACCAGCCTCCGGCATTATTAGGGAGAGCGTTGTTGGGAGGGCAAAAATTGGTGGCGGTGACCATAATGGAGCCAGGCAGGCACCACTTGCCATCATCCACACACTTAATTTCATAGCACGACCCACAACTCAGCCCATTGTTGAACAGAGCAGTGCTCAAAGCCGCAGTATTCGTCCCATAACCCTGGCTATACAGGTTTCCATAACCACATGCTCCACCTGCAAAACAAAAGCTTAAATGAATCACTGAAACAGAACATGCCACCCCATTGTACCACATAAAGTTGCTTCATTTAGTTCCATACCCATTGTCCCGGAAGCATCACTCCCGCCGTAGAAGGTTGCATGTGCATTAGTCCAACCAGCACCATGTCCACGAACAGCAGAGACCATTGCAAGAAAACCCAACAAGAAGACCTTAGCAAAAGCCATTTTCCTGCAAACAAACGCAAGTTAAAAACTTTGTTGGAGCTTCCAAGTAAGATTGGAGCTTCCAAGTAAGAACCATAAGCTCAAAATGGAAACATTTGTGAAGAGGAATATAAGATTACATGAAGGAAGAAGATGAGAAGAGTTGAAACCAGGGGTATGAGAATGGTGAAGGAAATGGGGAGAAGGTGAGGGGGATTTATATAAAAGTTTAGAGCTGCAAGCTACAACTAACATTAACTCCACTTTTGGGGCATTAGGGACCAGACACAAATTGTTTTTTTTTTTCCAGTAACTAAAAAATATTTTATACATACAAATAGGTAGTTTTGCAGAGGCACATGGGGGAGCTGTTTTTGTGGCTTGAAAGTAGATAGAAACCGCGTGGTCTTGTAGCTTTCTGTGTAGGAAATTGCCTTAAAAATATAAGTAGGGATATGCCGCTTTTACCCTTCTGCTCAGTATTTTGTAAGCATCCCCTATTTCCCGGCTTTTTTACTCAAATATCAACAAAAATAATAATAATAATAATAATCAAAATAACACTAATTCTCAATTAATTCTCAATCTAACACTTATTTTGTGAGATAAGCAAAGACCCGTTTTGCATGAAGATCTTTTGTTAATCTCAATCAAATTTAACTAAAATAAAAGAAAAAGTGATTAAAAATATGAAAAAGTATGTGACTTTTACACTAGTATGAAAACGAGCATGAGTTGAGTTGAGCGACGACGTTATGTATTAACCTTATATTTAATCCTTCAATAAATAAATACTTAAAATATTATATTTAAATATTTGTAAATCTACGTATCTAAGCAATATGGGCTAATACACATTCATCGTCATCCAACCCTACTCATGTTTGTGCTCGTGCAATTACGTGTCTTTGACACATTCCGCACACGTTTATTCCTTTTAGATAAATTTTTTATAATTTTCTTTCACATTTTTAACTCATAATTTTATTTTTCTTTCATTTCAATCCAACATAAAGAGTTATAATCTTTTGTGTCACGTAAGCCAAAGGTTTTTCCTGCATAAACCGCCTTCTTAAAAGCACTTCATACAGAAAATGTCTTCCACTTACACGATATAAAAGAATGCTAGATTAAAAAAATAATCTGGAATGGATTCTAAAAATGTAAATAATTTTTTTAAGTATATATTTGAGTAAAAAACTCATGTTCCACTAAAAATTGTTAAAACATGAATTTAAAATGAATGATGAATTAGAAGTAAGAAGAATTAGAAGTGAATATATAAGTGGTTCAAATTTAAAAAAATTCCAATTAATCGAATTGATGAATCGTATTTAATTATTTAAATTTTATCAATTTTTTAGATCGATTAAATTTTACCTAATTTTGTTTACTAGTTTGTAACACTGTCATTCATTACCAAGATAAATGGTATTGGATGAATTCAATTCAAGAGCTTTATCTTTTTTTGGTATACCAATGTGAACATATTTACTCACTCCAAATCTTAAAAATATGATAATAAAATCACATCACTAATTAGAAAAAAAGTAGGCGTTGACTAGAGTAACCATAATCTCTAGGGTCAAGTTGAAAAGTACTGGTCCAATTTAAAATTAGAATAAACTACAAGTTTAATACTTAAATTATTAGTTTTATTTCGTTTTAGTATCTATATTTTAAATTTTGTAAAATAATTTTTAATGGTTAGTTTATGTATTAATTTGATACACGTTGTTAAAAGAATAATAGAACTGCTAATGTGAGATTTTTACAAATTTTTAAATAATGACATGACATTACCTTATTATAACACGTCAACATTGTCATTAAATTTTTAACGGATATGTACCCAATAAAACATAAACTAAATGTTATGAATTATTTTTTTTAAAAACAATTAGTTAAACATGTGATTTAGCCTTATAATTATCATATTAGTTCCAATAGTTTTAAGTAGGATTGTAAATGAGCCGAGTCAAGCTCGAGTATTGCTGAGTTCGACTATACTCGAAAACTCTTAAATGGAGTTCGACTCGGCTAGAAAACTCATGAGCCTAAAATTTTCAAGTTCGACTCGAGCTCAAAACCATGAATTGAAGCTCGAAATAAAAAAATCTTAAACTTAACCCGGTTAAAGCTCAAACTTGAACTTAATATATAGATAAATAAGAAATATATAACTATTTTTATAATTTTTATAATTATTTTTATTATTAGAATTCATTTTTATAATTAGAATATTATATAATTAGAATATTAATAATATTTATGATTAAATTAAAATATAATTTTTAATATGATTAAAATATAATCAAATAGAATTAAATAATTAAAATAATAATTCAAATTGAAAGAAAATAGAATTATTATATTCAACTCGAACCTGAATCTTAAATACATTTATACTGTATATTTAAGAAAAAAAATTAACACATAAATGTTAATATCATTAATAATAAATTTTTTTAAACATAAAATTTTAGTACAATATTTTTTTCGTGCAGCTCGCGAGCTTTTCAAGTCGAGTATGAAGGAACCCATTTCGACTCGTTAAGAATTCGAGTCGAACTCGAACTCGAGTCAATTATTTATTAAACTTTGATCGAGTCGATCTCAAATATCTCGCGACCTGACTCGTGTTGTTTACTGCTCTAGTTTTAAGTGCGGATTACTACTAAAACATGATTAATAATGAGGAAGGAGATGCGCAAAGGGTATTAGGGCTTGCTTGCCCCATTGTAGAAGGGAATTAGGCATGGCAATGTTTGGTTTAGCTCAAACTTCAAGTCGAGCTCGTGCTGCCAACTAAGCTACACCCATTCGGCGCCACGCTCGAGATTCAAGGTCAAACTTCAACCCCCCATAAATGGACCGCCTTATATTTATTTTTACTATTTTAATTATAGACGAACCAAATAAATTTGATAGTAAAAGAATTATTATTATTATTATTCTTTAAAACTTTTAATTTGAGTATTATGAATATCAAGAATATAAATGTTTAATGTAAATTGATTAATAGTTATTTTTAAACATATATTATCTTATAATTGTCATAATATTAATAAAAAATTATTCATTTATATAATGTGCTCTACTTAATTTATATTTCCCCATCAACAGTGAAATGGACAGACATATAAAAAGTGGAGCAATATCTGCTCTTGGGTGGAGTGGGTAGTTATATTAGGAATCGGTAAAAACTTGATCCAAGTTACAAACTTGAAAATAATTTTATCCAAGTTATTTAATTTTTTAAAATCAATCCAGACTATTTAAAATAATCAATAAATTTATTACATTCGATTTAATTCAAATTTTTTTCATTCGAATTAATTTAAAAATAGATATAATTTAAGTTTGATTAATAAAATAAATAAATTAACTATTTTATTTAATTCGATTCGATGAAATGCTGACCTCCAAGTTAAGGACAAAACGAAGATTGAACGGTTCCAGATCAAATCTTTAAAGAATCAGAATTTTCCTTTTTAATTATATGTTTGTTAATAAATAAATTATTTTTTAAATATTACAATTTAGTCATTTAATTTAAAAATTATTATAAATATATTATTGGTTGTTAAATATTTGAATAGTGATGTATCTTGATATGAGATCAGTTTTAGTCTCCAAAATGAATACACTATAAATTTAGTTTTAATTTAAATAATTTAATAAACTTAACCCTTCATATTTAAAAGTTATATCAATTTAGTCTTTGCTATTCTCGTAAAAATGTTACTACATTGTTTTCTTGATACTTTTTTTGGTATCATAATTATTTATTACTAATTTATCGTTGCTCTATGGTAGAATGTTGTCATTCAACTGTCGCTTTGATCCAAAGAACTTACTTTGTTTGACAATATCATAAAAAATTAATGAAATATTTAAATATGATCAATTAAATTTATTAAATTATTTTAAATTAGGGGTGAATTGGTAGAAATGAAAAAGCTTTGGGGACACCACACCAAGCCACATCAGATGTATGTTTCAATTTTAACCAATAGTGACCTAATTGTAATAATATTTTAATTAAATGACTAAACTATAAATTTTATAAAAAAAAGTAATATATTTATTACCAAACCTATAATTGAATGACCTAGGATGTATTTTACCCCAAATAATTTTATGTCGAGTTGCTTGGCTCGGTAAGAGAAAACCTTATCTAGGAGTTGAATTTTATATGTTGATTCTTTATTGTGTTTAAATGAAATTTATTTATATTATAATGTTCAAATTCATGAAAATGAGCTAATTAAATTCATTAAGTTTCTTCAATAGTTAAAATGAGTATTATTCTCTTGTGTTCGAACAATTATATCTTAGGTTGTGTGTGCTTTCATAAAAATAAATTTTTTTGAACAAAAATTTCCTAGACTATTTAAAAAGAAAATGAGTTAATTTTGAAAATTGAGATAAAAAAAATCAAAACTTGTACCCAAACATCCCAAATCTGAGTCATGAATCAACCTTTAAAATACAAAATTCAAATTAAAGCAGTAAGGATGGTGGAAAAGGTAAATCCCGCCATGCACAAGGCTGCAATGAATCAGACAAGAAAGAACCGGTCCCCAATATCTGATGAGATTTTCATGGAGCGTGAACCTCAATATCTCCCAACATCGATTATTAAACAAATGAAAAACGGCCATGCTCTTGCTGACCAGACCACAAATGTACGTTGCAGAAATAGTAAAAGCTTATGGAATCCCAAGTTATTGGGGGAGCATGATGAGTCCCCCACTCGCTTGGACAGAGAGTGGAAGGGAGTTGATTCATGCCCGTGATCAATGGAGTTTTAGCCTGGAAAAGAGTGATAGGTTGAATCTTTTGGATCAGATATGATGCTGCACTGTCCCAACTCTTTTAACTGTCTTAAAGGGACACCTAACTACCTATGGATTCTTTTAAAACACAGCATTTTGGAACTTTGCCAACTGCTCTAAAAGCTTTCCCAACTACTCATTGGATTCCAAACATTATAACAAGGCTGGGGGTTAAAAATTTAGCCAGTTTGTTGAGGGTTGAATGAATTGTGGGCATCATTGTACAAACCCTTTGATTGTTCTCTTTTCGAGAACGTTCCTGCCGACACCATTGTTGCTCAATGATTTCCCATGGAATTTTTTTTATTCAGCATTTGTTATTTTATAATTCGATTAATTTAAATTGAATATTATAAAAATTCATTATATGATGATTCCTACGATTAAATATTCTACGTTCAAAATGTTATGACTCGAATATCCGATTTAAATTAAAAGAAACTAATTTTTATCTCAATGTAATTTTCAAAATTTACATTGATTAATATGGTAAAAGTTAGGATCTTGGCCTCAATCTTAGTCTATGTAATTTTAAATTGGTCAAGCGAAAAAGGGGTAGTTCTGCTGTGCGACGTCTAAAAAACGGCTAATATACGGTGTGACCGGTTAAATAAGTGACCGGTTAAATTTAGACCGGTTATGTTATATTATTTAATCGAAAATATTATCAAGTACAATAACATATTAGATAACGCTTATATAATGTAATAGATAGCGCTTATATAATAAAATATGTATTTAACCGGAAATATTATCAAGTACAATAACATATTAGGTAGCACTTATATAATGTAATAGGTAGCACTTATATTAACCTATTTTATAAGTAAACTGGTATATTTATATCGGTAACATTGCAAATTTACCTATTACATTATAATTATCGGGTTCGATATTTTTTAGATCGATACTTTTTATAAATGTATCGACACTATATGCGTTCACCTTTTGTCATTTATAGACCGATTTTGTCATATTTTTACAAGTTATATTGTTATGGATCGATATATTTTTATAAAGTATCGACACTTTATTGGCGCTATAACTTCTTCTCTTTTAAATTCCAAAAGTGTCGATACGTATAATAAATTATCGACACTTTCAACATAACCGATACGCTTTACCTGTTTTGTCATTTCGAGACCGGTTTTGTCATATTTTTACCTGTTATATTGTTATGGATCAATACATTTTTATAAAGTATCGACACTTTATTGGCGCTATAACTTCTCTTTTAAAAAATGTAACATTTACCTGATATGTTGAAAGTGTCCATACTTTTTATAAAAATGATCGATATTTTTTTAAAGTTATGTAATTTATGTTTCAATCCTTTTTTAATAGTGTTTCATGTTTTCCACATACAATATTAATTTAATAATTTTATTTACACAAAAAAATTATTTGATTATTTTGATATTTTATAAAATATTATTTAGAATTTAAATTTAACAATATTAACCAAAGATAATAATACATATGTAATATATATGTTTATTGTTTTTAATTTAATAATAATATATACTGTAACATAAAAAATAAATCATTAGACGCGTATAATTACTAAATTGATATATCTTAAAACTCACTCAAAAGATAACCTTAAATTAATGTTTTCCACAGTGAAATAAGTATGGACACTTTTATAAAAAGGATAGATATTTTACAATATAAGTGCTACCTATTACATCATATTTTTACCTATTATATTGTAAAGTATCGATCCTTTTTATAAAAATGATCAATACTTTCAACATATCAGGTAACATTATGAAAAAAAAGGTAAAATTTACCTGATATGTTAATTTACCTATTACATTATAATTATTGGTTTTGATGTTTTTTGGGTCGATACTTGTAGAAAATGTATTGACACATATTTAGGTAGTTATTGTACATACCTAAATATGTATTGCGAATTTAATGTTGTACCCACCCTTTAACTACCACTAGCAATACCACATCCTATTAAAAGCAGCACGACTGAAACATGTTCAAAATGAACCTTTTCTTACATCTCCATCAACTCCGGGACCACTGAACTTGCACAACAAAATTTTTGCTATAGATCATACTTATGTAGACAATGTTAAGCCAACCGAGGAATGCCATGAAGTACATAATGTTGATGAATCTGACAGATTGGTTGGTCAGCTCTTCTGTTCACGTGATCAAGCTTGATACTTTTACAAGGTATTCGCACGGGAACATGGGTTTAGTGCACGTAAGGGAACAACACGGCTTGACGTGGAAGGAAATGTGAAGACACAAGAATTTTGTTGTTCTAAAAAAGGGTTTCGAGTATCAAAAGTCAATAATGTTGATCGTCAACGTGCTCATACGCCAGTCACAAGAACAGGATGTAAGGCTATAGTCTTAGTTACAGCAACAAATATAAACGATCAGTGGGTTATAAGTAAGTCTGATCAGAAACATAATCATGCATTGTGCACACCTGCTATTACACCATTTATGTGTTCTAATAGAGCTGTAAGTAAGGTTGATATCGATGAGACAACAATATTGAAAGAGGTCGATGTTGGCACGTCACAAGTAATGAACTATTTAACGTAGCAGGCAGGGGGCTATCATAATATTGGATTTACACATAAATACCTCTACAATGCACTTCAAAGAGGTAAAGCAAAGGAAATCGTCGATGGGGATGTGAATGCGCTTATTGCCTACTTTGATTATAAGAAACATGATGATCCCGATTTTTTTATAACATAGTCGGTAGACGAATCGGGGGCATTGTATAATCTTATTTGGTCGGATTCCACATCGAGATCGGATTACGCATACTTCGGTGATGTAATTGCGTTTGACACAACGTACAAAGATAATTTGTATGGTCGACCAATTATGCCTATTGTCGGTGTCAATCATCACCATAACATAATTGTGTTTGCCACTGCCATAATCACTGACAGACGTCTCAATCTTTCGAGTGGGTGCTACAGAATTTTTTAGAAGCCATGATGAATAAATCACCTATTTCAGTTGTCAACGATGGGGATAGGGCAATGCAGAGGGCTATCAAATCTGTTATCCTTTATGCTAAGCACAGATTATGTTATTGGCATCTTTCTCGCAATGCACAAGCTAACATTGGTGACCCAAAGTTTACAGCAGCATTCTCAAAATGCATGGCTTTCTGGTGGACAACCGAGGAATTTGATATTCAATGGCGTTCGGTTGTTTCAGAATTCAACGTCCAAAACCCATGGGTGATTGAGAAGGGAAATCACGACACTTATGGGCACAAGCATATCTATCCGGTCATTTCTTTGCCAATATTCGCTCAACACAAAGGTGCGAGTCTATGAATGCTTCACTAGCGATTGCACTAAAACACAAGAAGACATATTTAGATGTTGTTCGTGCAATTGAAGATGGAATTAGTAGAATGCGTATGAACGAGTTGAAAGCGGATTACTTAAGTTCCCATACGAAGCCCTTTCAGATCACAAAACTGGTCGACCTTGAAAGCCATGCCACTGCGATTTTTACCCGCGAATCTTTTCGTGCGTTCCAAGATGAACTTATACGGGAGATATTGTACTGAATTGAGGCAGAGATTAAGTCCTTATCAGATGAATGTCAACATTATATTTTGTCAAAGTACGCAGAAAAAAACAGAAAATTTGAAATTAGTTTTGATTCTCATACGAAAACTCTAATTTGCTCCTGCAAAAAATTCGAGACCATTGAACTTCCGTGTCGCCATCAACTTCACATTTTGAATCACTTGGATTACACATATTTGCCCGGGACTTTGATTCAAAGTAGGTGGACTAATGATGCGAAGGCTTCTGCACCCAGTTATGTTGACATGAATGTGTCTCCAGAAGTGATGCAAATGGCAAGGTTCGTTGCTCTACGTTCAACGTCAAGTAAGTTATGCTACATTGCATCAAAGACAGACGAGTCTTTCAAAACCGCAAGAGATGAGATGAAAAAACTAATAGAAGAATTAGAAAACTCATTTGGTTTGAATGATTCAATCAACCAGAGCATTGTAGTAAACAAGGTTCGTGACCCTCAACGAAAACAACGCAAGCGAAAAGAAGTGCTGAAGAACAAGGTCGAGAAGAAAATTAGGTGATGTGGGTACTGCAACGGTGAGGGACATAACAAACTAACATATCCTCAAGTCAAGCTCAGTTTGAGTACAAGCACACAGCCTACATCAACTGATTTTTTCGAAGACAGAATGGAATGACAACGATCTCCATATATCCTAAGTATCAACATGACTCCTATTGTGTATAAGAAACATGTACATATAAATATTGAATGAAGGAAGAAAAACCGCGTTACTTAAAAGTATGGACACAATATTAAAAAGTGTCGATATAGGTTGTAGACCTATTCTCTCATAAAACCGGTATATTTATACCGGTTATATTACAAAATTACCTATTACATTATAATTATGGGTTCCGATGTTTTTTCAATCGACACTTTTTGAAAAGGTATCGACACTTTTTTCATCCATTCTGGACATAAAGTAGTGACACAATATTAAAAAGTGTCGATATAGGTTGTAGACCTATTCTCTCATAAAACCTATCTATACCGGTTATATTACAAAATTACCTATTACATTATAATTATGGTTCCGATGTTTTTTCAATCGACACTTTTTGAAAAGGTATCGACACTTTTTTCATCCCTGGACATAAAGTAGCGACACATATTAAAAAGTGTCGATATAGGTTGTAGACCTATTCTCTCACAAAACCGGTATATCTATACCAGTTATATTACAAATTACCTATTACATTATAATATGGGTTCCGATGTTTTTCAATCGACACTTTTTGAAAAGGTATCGACATTTTTTTCATCATTCTAGACATAAAGTAGCGACACAATATTAAAAAGTGTCGATATAGGTTGTAGACCTATTCTCTCATAAAATCGGTATATCTATACCGGTTATATTACAAAATTACCTATTACATTATAATTATGGGTTCCGATATTTTTCAATCGACACTTTTTAAAAGGGTATCGACACTTTATGATGATATATTTTGGGGTATATTGAAAATTTACCCATTACAATATAATTATCAGTTTCGATGTTTTTGGGGTCGTTACTTTTTATATATTGATCAAAACTTTATGGGAGACTTTAAGTTTGGATACATTATAGAAAACGATTATAAATATACTGATATTTCTAAGTATGAAAACTTTGTCGTGGATATCATGGAAAATCTCATACCCATATCAATTGCTTATTCTTCTTATGCTCCACAAATTTGAAATTATTCAAGGGAAACTTTCCTAAAGATCCACAGTATTCAACCCAAATGCGTTTCTTATTATAAAAATCTAATATTTTAATCTGCATTAAAAAGAAGAAGTTATGATCCAAAAAAACTATGCATATAATTTACATAATGTCCTTTCATACATACATACATATCAATCTCTTAGCATCCTTCACTCTCTGTTTAGCTACTTCAGATGTAAACATACTATCATATATTGTTGCAACACGATCTACCATATCCAACACCAACAGATACCAATGTGAATTATGGTAGTTTATTGTGATCATGATCTGCAACAAATTTCACACCCAATTTGACAAAATTCAACATTCTATATCCGAAAACATCATTTGCAATTGGTATGGTGTCTTACCTTCTCATAGTCGGTGAATTTCACATAGTATCTAATATGGGACCCCAGAAGGTAGCAATACTCTCAACACTTTCTTTTCTGTTGGCATCCAACGCCTGATGCTGGAATTACGCAACAAACATTATTAATTTACCATCTATAACACTATTTATCTCCATTTATTAATTTAACTCACCGCTAAGTGGTATGGAAGTAGCCAACCCTCTGGAGTGACTTTTGAGAATCGTAGCATACTGTCCAGGCGAGCAAATCAATAACTAACAAAATTAATTACACAATCAGAACATATTCAATAAGTTTTAACATTTTTACTTTCTACTTACCACACCGCCAACCCATTCCGTAGGCTTCAACGTTGCAACGTCGTATACAATAACGAATTGATTTCCATTGAGATTACAGAATATCTGTATGAATCATTAGGATTAATTGTTGTCATGAAATATTTAAATATCACTCACAAAGTAATATATTTCACTTACCCCGATTCTAGCTCACTATTCCATAAATACTCACAAATTGCAGCTTCGATGTCATCAATTCCGCTTGGAATATCCGCTTTTTCAACCTACAATTTTGCATACAAATTTTTGTCACAACAAATAATAAAGATCAAAATTAAGTTTTCTTTTATTCAACTACCTTCTGCTTCTTCTTCTGGGGTGCAGGACATTCCGAATCCAAATCTGCTGCTATAACACTCTCCGGTGTATAAATGACATCGACTTCCTTCCTCCTCATTTCTTCCATCTCTTCTTCTTCTCCTCCCTCTTTTCTTCCATCTCTCTTCTTCCTCTCCTCTTTTCTTCTTCATATTTTTTCAGTTCATCGTATTTTTTTCTCTACATAGCTCTTCATCTCTTTTATTTCACCCTTCAATTGATCTCCTTCATCAAGTATTTATCAACCACCCCCTTCACCCCCGTAAGTTCACTCCTCAATTCCACAACCTCCTTCACCACTCCCTCAAATTTTTCACCCTCACCATCTTAAGATCACCCCTTAACACCTCAACTTCTTTCACCACTTTACCCCTCAACATCTACTTCTTTCACCACTCCATCTATTTTTCCTTCCACTACCCCCTTATGCCCTCAAGTGTCTTCGACTCTCTCAAGTTTCTCTTCGACTCTATCAAGTTTCTCTTCGACTCTTGATTGTCTTTGCATGATATAAAATTGGATTTTTTTGATATCAGCCAATTCAGACATCAAATGTCGAAGTTACTCTGTTTTCCTCACCGTCATCCCCCAATACAACCATCTCTCCTTTCTTCTCCTCTGCCTCCACTACCTCCTCTACATCCTTGCCAATAACCTTCAAAATTAAATTACAATATTAAGACATTGATTATTTTAATTATTTAATTACATTTATTACCCTTTCTTGCTTCTTCGCTCTATCCAACTTCAACTTCACCATCACTCTAACCACCTCTTCCTTCCCCCATGCACGGATGCGTGCCACTCTGGTTCTTTAATAGCCGGCATTGCCTCACATCCCGACCAAAAATCGAACAGTGCAACCTGATTATAATAAAATTTATATTTTTATATAATAACTATACTATCATTTTATATAAAAACACAAAAAAGTTCTTCACTCATTTACCTCTAAGATTGCTATGCACCCTTTGATGTATCTCTGGCTGCCTTTTTAAAGGGGATTATTGATTCAATCAATCTCGAATGGATATATTCAGCCCAATTGAATTCACCCTTCAAGCATTCATCGCAAATGAGCTTCATATATTCCTTGTTCGTTGACGTATCACCCGTTGGACAAAGAAAGATACCAACAAGGTATAATAGAACTCTGGCCTTCAGCTCATCCCCCGTAAGATCCACTTTTTATTTCCTCTTCAATTTCAGCATATGTCACCTTCTGCTTCAAACCATATTTGGAGGCAAGTGCTTTCCATCCTTACTCTTACAGACTTCTACACACTTTTGCCTTCATTTTCTACCCCCAATACTGCTGCAGCATGGATCCCTATGAAAAATCACATACTTAGCAATACATTATCGGACATCAAATTACGCCATCAGGATCGACACAATTCCCTCCGAATAGGTCGATCCCTTACTCCTACCAACGATCCAAACCTATTCTCCCCAGCACATTCAACTGACCCTTCTCCTTAAGGTGTTTAATTAATGAATTCACCCTTTTAATGCTGCATCTTGTCGACACTCCTACATTTTTTTTAACAATATATAATGTTATAGTTCTATATTTTGTATCAACGTATTTACAGTTTTAATGAATACTTATTTTCATGTGCTTTCCTCCTTCTTTGTATTCTTTACTATCATTCCTTGCTGAGTGTGCTGTAAGGTTCCTTTTCAGCATCACTCA